>NW_027254924.1:0-135716 GCF_044704955.1 Pristiophorus japonicus | reverse complement strand
CTCCTACCCCCCCCTCCTTTCTCTCCTACCCCCCCCTCCTTTCTCTCCTCCCCCCCCCCCTCCTTTCTCTTCCCCCCCCCCCTCCTTTCTCTTCCCCTCCCTCCTTTCTCTCCTCCCCCCCCCCCCTCCTTTCCCCCCCCCCCCAACCCCCTCTCAAGCAGAGAGAGACGCGGGGGGGCGTCCCAGCACGCTGTTGGAGGGTTCCCGGTACTGAGAGCACAAACTTGATTTTTTTTAAAAAAATATTTTTTGATTGATTTATTGATTTATCATTTATTATTGATGATGGCTCTTTATTTGTAAAAGTGAAATGGTTAATGTTTGTAAACTTCCCTCCTTTCCCCCCCCCCCCCCCCACCCCCCATCTCTTGTTCCCTACGCCTGATTTAGAAGTGTAGGCAAGGTTTTTCTGAGCGTACAAAAATCTACACTTACTCCATTCTAAGTTAGTTTGTAGTAAGTTTTCGCTGCCTAAACTTGCAAAACAGGCATAAGTGGCTGGACACGCCCCCCTTTTGGAAAAAAATCTGTTCTAAAATGAAACTATTCTAACTCACTAGAACTGGAGCAAACTAAATGCCGAGAATTGCAATTTCTAAGATGCTCCATTCTAAACTAGTTGCTCCTATTTCCCATTTGTGTAGAAAAGTTTTCTAATTTCACTCCTGAACGGTCTACCTCTAATTTTTAGACTCTGCCCCCTAGTCCTAGAATTCCTTACCAGTGGAAATAGTTTCTCTCTCTCTAACCTATCTGTTCCTCTTAATATCTTGAAACCCGATGGGGTGATCAGATCAGATTCTAAATTCTAGGGAATACAACCCTAATTTGTCTAATCTCTCCTTGTAATTTAATCCTTTAAATCCCGGTATCGTTCTGGTAAACTTGCGCTGTACTCCCTCCAAGGCCAATATTTCCTTCCTACTGCCCAGAACTGCTCACGTATTCCAGGCATGGTCTAATGAGGGTTTTGTAAAACTGCAGCATAACTAACTTGTATTCTCATCGTCTAGATATAAAGGTAGGCATCCCATTAGCCTTTTTGATTATATTCTGTACCTGTTCATGACATTTTAATGATCTATGCACTCTTTTGGACCCTCCACTGTTTTTAGACTTTCGCCATTTAGAGAGAACACTGTTCTATCGTTTTTTTAGTCTAAAGTGGATGGCCTCACATTTGCCTGCATTGAAATTCATTTGCCACAGTTTAGCCCATTCACTTAATTTGTCGATATCCCTTTGTAATTTTTTGCTTCCATCTACACTTTCTGTGCCATCACCCAAGTCGTTAATAAATACTGTGAAAAGCTGAGGCCCAAACATATATCCCCGTGGGACATTATTTAGTCACCACCTGCTAATTAAGAGTACCTACCCATTATCCCTACTGCCTGTCTCCTGCCAGGTCAGAATGTGCCCCCAATTCGTGGCTTCTACCGTAGTTAACAGTCTCTTATGTGGGACTTTATCAAATGCCTCTGGAAGTCCATATAAATGACATCCATAGACATTCCCTGTCCAGTACTTTAGTCACCTCTTCAAAAAATTCTATCAAGTTTGTCAGGCATGATCTACCTTTCACAAATCCACGCTGGCTCTCTGATCAACTTAAAATTTTCAAGGTGTTTAGTCATCCTATCTTTAAATATAGATTCCAGCTGTTTCCCAACACAGATGTTAGGCTAACTGGTCTATAATTCCCTGGTTCCCCCTCTCACCGTTTTTAAATAAGCAGTGACGTGCGCAATTTTCCAATCTAAAAGAACAGTTCCTGAATTAAGAGAATTTTGGAAGATCATAGGGCCCAAGTTTCCACAGGATAAAAAACGGGCGCCCCTTCGAGCTGGGCGCCCATTTTTCGCGCCTAAAACGGCGGCAGAAAAAAAACGCGCTATTCTCGAGCGCTTTGCAGCTCCTTGTCTGTTTGGCGCGGCGCCCAGGGGGGCGGAGCCTACACTCGCGCCGATTTTGTAAGTGGGAGGGGGCGGGTACTATTTAAATTAGTTTTTTTCCTGCCGGCAACGCTGCGCGTGCGCGTTGGAGCGTTCGCGCATGCTCGGTGTGAAAAAAACATTGGCACTCGGCCATTTTTGTAGTTCTTTGTAGCTGTTTAATTTTTGAACATTTTTTAATAAAATCACATTGCCATCAGCACTGAGGCTTCCCTTCTCACTGTCTCCTTCCCCTCCCTCCCCTGCGCGGCAACAAGCCGCTGTCTCCTTCCCCTCCCTCCCCTGCGCGGCAACAAGCCGCTGTCTCCTTCCCCTCCCTCCCCTGCGCAGCAACAAACGGCGGTTTCCTTCGAACGATTGCTGCACTTTAACACAGGTAGGAAGATGGTTTATTTAATCTTTTCTTTGCTTATAAATGTTTATTCAGGTTGGATTTATTTGTATAATATTTGTAGAAGTATAAATAAGGATTGATTGTAGAATTTAATGAGTTCCCTTCCCCCCCCACCTCGTTCCCTACGCCTAATTTGTAACCCGCGCCTGATTTTTTAATGTGTAGAACAGGTTTTTTCAGTTCTACAAAAATCTTCACTTGCTCCATTCTACTTTAGTTTGGAGTACGTTTTCACTGGAAACTTTGAAATCAGGTGTCAGTGGCCGGACACGCCCCCTTTTGAAGAAAAAATTCTGTTCTAAAGTAGAACTGTTCTACCTCACTAGAACTACAGAAAGAAAAATGTGGAGAATTGCGATTTCTAAGATAGTCCGTTCTCCACCAGTTGCTCCTAAAAATCAGGTGCAAATCATGTGGAAACTTGGGCCCATAGTTAGGGCATCTGCAATGTGCTCATCTACTTCCTTTAAAACCCTCGGATGGAAACCATCTGGTCCTAGGTTGTGGTTCAGTGCTGTGGAAGTGATGGAGCCTCTTTGTCATGATACAGATTAGGATCTTCCTCCGATTTCTAAATCTCCAACTAACTGTGGTATCAGGACAAGCCATTAACAGCAACAACTAGCATTCAAATTGCAAGTGTAGTAAAATGTCCCTAATTGCTATACAGAGGTAAAATGAAAAGAGAGGGAGGGTAACCTAAGTGAGAGGGGCTGAGGTTGTTTAAGGCTCTGCCATCAATGATGGGACGAAGGGAAAGTGAGATGCACAAAAGACCAGAGTTGACCTAAGGGTGCTGGAGGGTGCATAAATCTGGAGAAGATTGCAAAATTTAGTTGGGGTAAAGTCATGTCGATATTTGGAAGATGAGTTTAAAATCAATGACTTGGGGAATAAGGAGATAAATCGGTGAGGATGGCTGTGGTGGATGAAAAGGATGCTTTATGGGCAGTAGAATTTTGAATGAGTTGAAGTCTGTGTTGGGAAGAGGGTGGAGGCCAGCAAGAAAACCATGAGCAAAATCAAATTCAGAGATTACAGAAGCATGGATAATGTTGCTTGAGGTGAGGTCGGCAGGTACTGCTGTGGAGGTGCAGTTAAGCAGCCTTGGTGATGGACAGGATGTGGGTTTTGAAGTTTAGCTCTGTCAAACAGGACATGAGGCTATGCACAACCTGATTCAACTTAAGCAAGTTACTAGCAAGGGGATGCAATCAGTGACGAGACATTTGATGGCAGGAGGTGCAAATGGTCTTTGGCCTTAGCATTGCTAGTTCAAGCAGATTTTGATTGTACTGTGACTTGATATCGGTTATGCAGTCTGATAGCACAGATACGGTTATGCATTGAGGGAAAAGGTGGAACTGAATGTTGGCAGCACATTTATGGAAGTTGGGAGGACAGAAGACTAGGAAGCTTTTCAAAACCAGCAAAGAACGACTTAAAAAATGATTAAGAAATGGAAGATAGACTATGAAAGTAAACTAGCGCAAAATATAAAAACAGATAGCAAGAGTTTCTATAGGTATATAAAAAGAAAAAGGGTGACTAAAGTAAATGTTGGTCCCTTAGAGGACGAGACCGGAGAATTAGTGGGGGGGGGGGGGGGGGGGGGAAGAAACTTAACACAATCACTAAGGAGGTGGTACTCAGTAAGATAATGGGACTAAAGGCAGATAAATCCCCTGGACCTGATGGCTTGCATCCTAGGGTCTTAAGAGAAGTAGCGGCAGCGATTGTGGATGCATTGGTTGTAATTTACCAAAATTCCCTGGATTCTGGGCACGTCCCAGAAGATTGGAAAACTGCAAATGTAACGCCCCTATTTAAAAAAAAAAAAAAAAGAGGCAAACAAAAAGCAGGAAACTATAGACCAGTTAACCAAACATCTGTGGTTGGAAAAATGTTGGAGTCCATTATTAAAGAAGCAGCAGCAGGACATTTGGAAAAGCAAAATTCGATCAGGCAGAGTTAGCATGGATTTATGAAGGGGAAGTCATGTTAAACAAATTTGCTGGAGTTCTTTGAGGATGTAACGGACAGAGTGGATAAAGCCGAACTAGTGGATGTGGTATATTTGTACTTCCAGAAGGCATTTGTTAAGGTACCACCTAAAAGGGTAGTGCACAAGATAAAAGTTCATTGGATTGGGGGTAATATATTAGCATGGATAGAGGATTGGCTAACTAACAGACAACAGAGAGTCGGAATAAATGGATCATTCTCTGGTTGGCAACCAGTGTCTAGTGGGTGCCGCAGGGATCAGTGCTGGGACCCCAACTATTTACAATCTGTATTAACGACATGGAAGAAGGGACTGAGTGTAACGTAGCCAAGTTTACTGACGATACAAAGATGGGAAGAAAAGCAATGTGTGAGGAGGACACAAAAAATCTGCAAAAGGACATAGAGAGGCTAAATGAGCGGACAAAAATTTGGCAGATGGAGTATAATGTTGGAAAGTGTGAGGTCATGCACTTTGGCAGAAAAAATCAAAGAGTAAGTTATTATTTAAATGGAGAAAGATTGCAAAGTGCTGCAGTACAGCGGGACCTGGGCATGAAACACAAAAGGATAGTATGCAGGCACAGCAAGTGATCAAGAAGGTCAATGATATCTTGGCCTTTATTGCAAAGGGGATGGAGTATAAAAGCAGGGAAGTCTTATTATAGCTATATAAGGTATTGGTGAGGCCACACTTGGAATACTGCATACAGTTTTGGTTTCCATATTTACGAAAGGATATATTTGCTTTAGAGGCAGTTCAAAGAAGGTTCACCAGGTTGATTCCGGGGATGAGGGAGTTGACTTATGAGGAAAGGTTGAGTAGGTTGGGCCTCGACTCATTAGAATTCAGAAGAATGAGATGATCTTATCGAAACGTGTAGGATTATGAGGGGGCTTGACAAGGTGGATGCAGAGAGGATGTTTCCACTGATGCGGGAGACTAGAACTAGAGGGCATGATCTTAGAATAAGGGGCCGCCCATTTAAAACACAGATGAGGAGAAATATTTTCTTCTCAGCGTTGTAAATCTGTGGAATTCGCTGCCTCAGAGAGCTGTGGAAACTGGGACATTGAATAAATTTAAGAGAGAAATAGACAGTTTCTTAGGGGATAAGGCGTTATGGGGAGCAGGCGAGGAAGTGGAGCTGAGTCCATGATTAGATCAGCCATGATCTTATTGAATGGTGGAGCAGGCTCGAGGGTCCGTATGGCCTACTCCTGTTCCTATTTCTCATGTTCTTATGACCCCATTTCAGAGAGCTTAGAGCTGGGTAACAGTTGATGAGGGTGAATGAGTCAAGGTCAATAAAAGTTGCCATTAAAAAATTTCAAATAAGTTTAGGAACTAGAGAGGGTATTTAATGGTCAGGAGTTGGGTCGCATGGAAGAAATGAGCTTGGAGAGGACAGAGCTGTTGTCTATCTGTAAAGCATGCACTCCCATGTTCTGCCACCAGGGAGCTCATCCCCTGAAGTCCGAAGGGATCCCATCATCCCTTGGGAGCACTGTATATAAGCCGGCCCCTAAGGCCAATTCCTCACTCTGGAGTGTCTTAATAAAGACTGAGGTCACTGTTACTTTAACCTCCGAGAGCAGCCTCATCTGTGTTAGGAACACAATAACTGGCGACGAGGATGAGATTCCAACACAGATGCAGTAAACTGTGGGCATCCTGGAGAAGTTCTCGGAGGGTAAGGACTGGGAAGCCTATCTCGAACGGCTAGACCAGTACTTTGTAGCAAACGAGCTGGACGAAGAAGGAAGCGTTGCAAAAAGGAGAGCGGTCCTCCTCACCGTCTGCGGGGCATCGACCTACAGCCTCATGAAGAATCTTCTGGCTCCGGTGAAACCCACAGATAAGTCGCATGAGGAGCTGTGTACACTGGTTCGGGAGAAGGAGAGCGTGCTGATGGCGAGGTATCGGTTCTACACGTGCCAGCGATCTGAAGGTCAGGAAGTGGCGAGCTACGTCGCTGAGCTAAGGCGACTTGCAGGACAATGTGAGTTTGATGGCTACCTGGAGCAAAAGCTCAGAGACTTTTTTTATACTGGGCATTGGCCACGAGACCATCCTACGAAAACTTTTGACTGTAGAGACACCGACCCTCAGTAAGGCCATTGCGATAGCACAGGCGTTTATGTCCACCAGTGATGACACCAAACAAATCTCTCAGCACACAAGTGCTAGCAATGTTCATAAATTAACTGGAACTGTGTTTGCGAGCAGAAATGTACAGGGCAGAACCCACGAGTCTCCAGCTGCCAGCAAGCGTCAGGTGACCCAGATGACTGAGTCCCCAACAAAGGATGAATGCAAGGCAATTCACACCTTGTTGGCGTTGTGGAGGCTTCCATTCAGCTTATTCATGCCACTTCAAAGGCTATGGAACTGCAAGAGCTGTGGAACAATGGGGCACCTCCAACGAGCTTGCGAATGAGCTTTAAGCTCTGAAAAACCTGCTAACAACCACGTGGCAGAGGAAGATCGGTCCATGGTGGATCAAAGCAATTTCGAGCCTCAGAGGAGGCAGATGCTGAAGTAAATGGGGTGCACACATTTTCAACGAAATGTCCACCTTTAATGCTAAATGTAAAATTGAATGGCTTACCCGTAGCCATGGAACTGGACACTGGCGCTAGCCAATCCAGCATGAGTAAAAAGATGTTTGAGAGACTGTGGTGCAACAAGGCATTCAGACCAGCCCTGAGCCCCATCCACACGAAACTGAGAACGTACACCAAAGAACTTATCACTGTCCTGGGCAGCGCCATGGTCAAGGTCACCTACGAGGACACGATGCATGAACTGCCACTCTGGATTGTCCCGGGCGATGGCCCCACACTGCTTGGAAGGAGCTGGCTGGGCAAAATCCACTGGAACTGGGATGACATCCGAGCGCTATCACATGTCGATGAGGCCTCATGTACCCAGGTTCTTAACAAATTTCTTTCCCTTTTTGAGCCAAGCATTGGAAACTTTTCCGGGGCGAAGGTGCGGATCCACTTGGTCCCAGAGGCACAACCCATTCACCACAAGGCGCGAGCAGTACCTCACATGATGAGGGAGAGAGTGGAAAGCGAGCTGGACAGGCTGCAACGCGAGGGCATCATCTCCCCAGTGGAATTCAGCGAGTGGGCCAGCCCGATTGTTCCAGTACTCAAAAGTGATGGCACGGTCAGGATGTGTGGCGATTATAAAGTAACTATTATTCGTTTCTCGCTGCAGGACCAATACCCGCTACCTAAGGCAGACGACCTATTTGCGACGCTGGCAGGAGGCAAGATGTTCACCAAGCTTGACCTGACTTCGGCCTACATGTAGCAGTAGCTGGAGGAGTCTTCGAAGGGCCTCACTTGCATCAACACGCACAAGGGACTGTTCATCTACAACAGATGCCCGTTCCGAATTCGGTCGGCTGCAGCAATCTTCCAGAGAAACATGCAGAGCCTACTCGAGTCGGTACCACGCACGTTGGTCTTTCAGGAAGGTATATTGGTCACAGGTCGGGACGCCGCCAAACACCTACAAAACCTGGAGGAGGTCCTCCAGCGACTGGATCGCGTCGGGCTGCAGATGAATAGGTCGAAATGCATCTTCATGGCAACAGAAGTGGAGTATTTGAAGAGAAAGATTGTGGCGGACGGCATTCAGCCTCTGTCTTGGCGTCTGTGGGCCTTCAGGAACGCGCCCAGGCCACAGAACGTCACGGCGCTGCGGTCGTTCCTGGGACTCCAACTATTTTGGTAACTTCCTACCGGGGTTAAGCACCCTTTTAGAGCCCCTACATGTGTTATTGCGCAAAGGTGAGAACTGGGTATGGGGGGAAAAAAACAAGTAATTGCTTTTGAGAAAGCCAGAAACATTTTATGCTCCAACAAGCTGCTTGTATTGTATAACCCGTGTAAAAGACTTGTGCTAGCAAGTGATGCGTCGTTGTACGGAGTCGGGTGTGTATTACAACAAGCTAACGTTGCGGGGAAGTTGCAACCTGTCGCCTATGTTTCCAGGAGCTTGTCTAAGGCCGAGAGGGCCTACAGCATGATTGAGAAAGAGGCATTAGCGTGTGTGTTCGGGGTAAAGAAAATGCATCAGTAAACCTGTTTGGCTTCAAATTTGAGCTGGAAACCGATCACAAGCCCCTCACATCCCTGTTCGCTGAAAACAAGGGGATAAACACGAATGCCTCAGCCCACATACAAAGGTGGGCACTCACGCTATAAGCGTATAACTATACCATCCGCCACAGGCCAGGTACTGAGAACTGTGCGGATGCTCTCAGTCGGCTACCATTGCCCACCACGGGGGTGGAAATGGCGCAGCCTGCAAACTTGTTGATGGTGGCATAGCCTGCAGACTTGTTGATGGTCATGGAAGCGTTTGAAAATGATAAGTCACCTGTCACGGCCCGCCAGATTAGGACTTGGACCAGCCAAGATCCTCTGCTGTCCCGAGTAAAATACTGTACTGCATGGGAGCTGGGCCAGCATCCCCGTTGAAATGCAAGAGCCAATCAAGCCATTCCAGCGGCGAAAGGACGAGCTGTCCATTCAGGCAGACTGCCTGTTGTGGGGTAACCGCGTAGTGCTACCAAAAAAGGACAGGGAGATGTTCATCTCTGATCTCCACAGCACACACCCGGGTATAGTAATGATGACAGCGATAGCCAGATCCCACATGTGGTGGCTCTGACTTCGAGTCCTGTGTACGGCAATGCAGCGTATGTGCTCAGTTGAGCAACGCGTCCAGAGAGGCACCACTAAGTTTGTGGTCCTGGCCCTCCAGACCATGGTCGAGGATACATGTCGGCTATGCGGGCCCGTTTCTCGGTAAAATGTTCCTGGTGGTGGTGAATGCTTTTTCAAAATGGATTGAATATGAAATAATGTCGGGAAGCACCGCCACCATTGAAAACCTGAGGGCCATGTTTGCCACCCACAGCCTGCCTGACATACTGGTCAGTGATAACGGGCCATGTTTCACCAGTGCCGAATTTTAAGAATTCATGACCTGCAATTGGATCAAATATATCACCTTGGCCCTGTTTAAACCAGCCTCCAATGGGCAGGCAGAGTTGGCAGTACAAACAATCAAGCAGAGCCTTAAACGAGCCACAGAAGGCTCACTCCAAACCCGCCTGTCCTGAGTACTGCTCAGCTACCGTACGAGATCCCACTCGCTCACAGGGGTGCCCCCGGCTGAGCTGCTCATGAAAAGGATACTTAAAACCAGACTCTCGCTGGTTCACCCCAACCTGCATGATCAGGTAGAGAGCAGGCGGCAGCAACAAAATGTAAACGATGGTCGTGCCACTGTGTCACGGGAAATTGATCTGAATGACCCTGTGTATGTGCTAAACTATGGACATGGTCTCAAGTGGATCGCGGGCACGGTGATAGGATGTTTGTAGTCAAACTAGACAATGGACAAATTTGCAGAAAGCACCTGGACCGAACGAGGCTGTGGTTCACAGACTGCCCTGAACAACCCACAGCAGACACCACCTTTTTCGAGCCCACAACACACACCCAAAGGATCAACGACACCACGCCAGACCAGGAAATCAAACCCATCACGCCCAACAGCCCAGCAAGGCCAAGCTCACCGAGCAGCCCTGCAGGGCCAACAACACACCAGCCCAGTGAGGGCACAGCCAACACATCAGAACAGACATTTGTACCGAGGCGGTCCACCATGGAAAGAAAGGCTCCCGACAGCTTCGCGTTGTAAATAGTTTTCACTTTGACTTTGGGGGTGGGAGTGGTGATGTGTATCTGTAAAGCATGCACTCTCATGTTCTGCCACCAAGGAGCTCATTCCCTGAAGTCCCAAGGGATCCCAGCATCCCTTGGGAGCACTGTATATAAGCTGGCCTTTAAGGCCTGTTCCTCACTCTGGAGTGTCTGAATAAAGACTGAGATCACTGTTACTTTAACCTCCCTGTGTGCAGCCTCATCTGTGTTAGGAATACAATAAGAGCAAAGGTGGAAGCGAAAATATGGTGTGTGGCATGGGAATGGAAAGAGGCGACGGTGGCGTCTGAGTCAGTACCATGGATGGTCTCACTCTTATGGACAAAGTAATCCACTAGTTATTTAAAGTTGGTGTTTGAGTTGAGAGTGGATGAGACGAGTCATCATGGACTAAAGGAGCTGTGGGTTGCCCTTGCCATCTAGAATAGTTCTCGACTAATAGGACGATTTATTAGAGGAGAGCGAGGCACAGTAGAGCTTAATGTGGATGAGTCAGGTCTGGCGATGAATAACTGGGCCTACTGTGTCCCCGGTAGCCCTCAGACCTGAGGGCCAGAAGATGGTATCAGTATGGTGGGAGATGGAATAATTTCATGGGAACAAGGACATCAAAAGAAGAGGTGAGGGAAAACTTGAGAAGGTCAGTAGTGACGGAGGTGTTGTGCAAGTGGAGGGCCAGAAGAAAATGACTTGGGTTAATTTTGTGATAGAGCTGAGGTTGTTTTTTTCTTGTGGCAAAAGTGTGGGTAGTTGGAGAAAGAGAAGAGATGTAGGAAGGGAGATGAAGTGATCCGAGACAGCTTTATTGCCATTCAAAACCTTGGAAGTAGAGAGGCCATGTGACGTGGCAAGGCTGAGAGGGTGGACGTGGGGTGGGTGGGATAGTTTATGTCAATGGTAAAATTGAGTGAGGACAAGGGAGCGAAGAAGTCAGGAAAAATAGCTGGAGAAGATTAGGTAGAGGTGAAATCAGCAGGATGAAGAGTAGCTCAGTGCAGAAGCTAAGGGAGGAGCTCTCAGTCCTGAAGTGAATGAGGATTGGAAGGTGTTGTGTGATTGGAGAGGTAAGGAGGGGTGGAAGAGGCTAAGTTGCCAGAGGAGTACTAGGAGAGGCCAAGGCCGAACTTGGTAATGAGAGCATTGGTGGTTTCGGTGGGGCAAGGGATAGAATGTGTAACTAGATAAAGGGGAAGGAGTTGCCCCAGGTATCTCCGACCTCCCTCCCTCTCATAAAATTGGTTTCTATCTGGTCCAGGATTTTAACAGATTCATGCACAATGTTCTTGTAGATGGTGAGGATCTTCATGCATGAGTGAGCATTGTGGAGAGTAATGCGGACCAGAGCGCATATATTTACAAAACTTTTTGAGAGTGGAATTAATTTCTTCAAATATATAATTAAATAGGATGGACTGAAAAAGGGGCAAAAAAATGTGACCGGGGAGCTGGGCCATATTATTTACAGGTGTGAGATTGAACAAGATTTCAAGCTACTGTTAATGGTCTTTTAAAGATGTTTATTCTCTACAAGTTTATTTATAATTTACCTTGCACAATATGCTTTATATGAAACCATGGTAATTGTCATCTGGGTTTCATGGCATGTTAATTGCTAGTCATGGTTGTGACGCAGATTTCGTTTTAGCTTTTTCCAATCAATTATTCTGAAATTGTAATTGCATCATTTACATTTCTAATCTACCTAGTGGCAGCTATACATAGAATTACAGAAATTACAACAACATTTTGCCTTCGTCAGCTCCTAGGCTGGAGCTATCTCGTCTCATTTCGCTGTCCATTGCTGTACCCACTTGTACTCTTTTTTTTAATAAAAAAATATTCTCCCTTAATTCCCTTTCAATTGATGTTACAGTCTCTTTCTTAATAGCCATTTATGATAAAGATGCTGCATACTGTAACTCTCAGTGTGAAAACATGTCCTCTAACTTCCCCTTCATTCTGGGTTTGGTAATTCTGAGTTTATTCCTGCTTGTTACTGATTCCGGAACTCGTGGAAACAATCTTCCACTTTTTAACCTCTTAAAATATTTATGAATTCTGAAAGCTTCTACGTTGTCTGTTCCAATGGTCCTTTCTTCATTCCTTTAACCTTATTTCTGGTGTAATTTAATGAATTTTCAGTATCCCCTTTTTATGGCCCAATATCTTTCCTATAATAGAACTGCACATAATGCTCTAACTGTGGCCTAATCAATATCCTGTACAAGTTAAGTGCCACTTTTTGTCTTTTATATTCAATGCCCCATATATAAAACCCAGAATGCCATTTGCTTTTATAATGGCCTTTTCTACCTGAACTCTCTCTTTTTAAAGATCTATGTATCTGCACCATTAAATCCCTCTCATCCTCTACTTTAAGAACCCTACTGTTTGAGGTATACTTCTTTTCACTGTCCTATTTCCCCAATTTGTACAGCTTCACATTTTACTCTGTATACCTTTTACTTACCCTTCTTATGACTCCTGCAATCTTTTGCAATCTTTCTTGGTTTGCCATGCCTTCTAATATGGTATTAACAGCAAATTTTGATGTAACTTCCTCTCGTGTCTATTTTCAAGTCATTTATTTTATACAATGAAAAACAGAAGAGCACACAGCTCATATTTATGGACCACACATCAATCTAGAAAATATCCATTTACACCTACTTTCTGCCTCTGTTCCCAAACCATCTTTCTATCCATACAACTACAGTCCTTTGAATATCATGTTTGTCCTAATTTTTGCAACAAGTCTCTTGTGTGCCACCTTCTGAAAATGCTTCTGAAAATCCATCCATACAAGACATACCCCATTCCCTTTCTCTATACACTGTAGTGCCAGCTGTGGCTCAGTGGGTAGCCCACTCACCTCCAAGTCAGAAGGTTGTGGGTTCAAGTCCCACACTTGAGCACACAAAAGAAGATCTAGGCTGACACTCTAATGCAGTGCTGAGGGAATGCTGCATGTCAGAGGTGCTATCTTTCGGATGAGACGTTAAACCGAGGCCCCGTCTGCTCTCTCAAGTGGATGTAAAAGTTCCCATGGCACTATTTCGAAGAAGAACAGGGGAGTTATCTCCGGTGTCCTGGCCAATATTGACCCCTCAATCAACATAATAAAAAACAATATTATCTGGTCATTATCACATTGCTATTTGCTTGTATGCAAATTGGCTGCCGTGTTTCCCACATTACAACAGTGACTCCGGACTCAATTTTGGTTGAGCCCATTTTTCGGCGCACTTACCGGAGTTGCGCCGCTTACCTGCATTCCGAGATGCGCCTAAAAATTTTGTTGTCACGTTGGCCGCTGTCCAGTCTCTTCACTGCAGTCATGTGGCCAGTCGAGTCGGGGGTGGAGCCAGCGTTCTGTGCCGAAAACTCTGCCAGGACGTCTGCACATGCGCAGTGGAGTCTGCTGGTGATGTCCGCGCATGAGCAATCGCGCTGAGAGTCTGCAACAACAGTAGATCTCTCACTTTCAGAGCGTGGCGATAGGCTCCTTCAGGTAAAGTTCTCTGCATTTATTCTGTCTCCCGTGTTGGGCTAGGGGCAGGCAGGAGAACTGATAGAAATCACCGGCACTATCAATCAGTTCTCCTGCCTGCCCCTAGCCCGGCCGAGTGGCCTCCAGGCTGTATGCAAAGAAAACCCAAAGGAAACCCTTTGAGCATGGCTCCTCACTGAGTGTGGGACTGCTGAGTTTGATGACAGAGTATCTTGGTGAATTTGTTTGTGCATTAAGATAAAGGTTGAGGAATGGAATATCTTTTTCCTTTTGTGGAACTGGTTGCACTTACTACTGTCAAGTTGAGCAAATGTTTTTTGCAGTGTCGAGTTTCTATTTTTACGTAGTCTATCATTCGAGGTTTTGTTTGCAAGGTTTGGTGGTTTGTAAGACTTGGTGGTTTAGGTGCAGGTCCTCTCCGCTTCCTGCCCCTATCCCAGGCCAAATGGCCTCCGATGTACCTACCTGCGTGATTTCTTTAACTCTCAGCAAGGGTTTTCTGAAGTGGCCACATACGCTGGCCTAAGTATAAATGGAGTAACTATTAGCTGGCCAAAGCAGAACTGACGTAGCTGGCTGGGAACACTCCCTTTTGAGAAAGAAAAAATAACCTAAAAAAATCATAACTAACCTAAAAAAATCGTAACTGCAAATTGATTGAGGAAAATGGGGATTTTTTAAGTTATGCCAGAAAAACCAAGTTACTCCAAAAAAAAAACGGAGCAACTCCTGGCCAAAATTGAGCCCTACACTCCAAAAGTACTTCATTGGCTGTAAAGCGCTTTGAGACGTCTGGTGGTCGTGAAAGGCGCTATATAAATCCAAGTCTTTTAACTGAATGTTTTGATGAATTCAAATTAGTCAAGTACACTGTTCCTGATTAGCCTATGCAGTTCTAAATGTCTGCTAATTTTATCCCATATTATGAACTCTTGAAGTTTACCCACAAATTCAAGGCTAACTTTTCCATAATTCCCTGGCTTATCCCTATGCACTTTCTTGAAAGGGGCGTAATATTTTCTATCCTTCAATTCTTTAGAGCAATTCATTTGAACATATGAAAATGAAGGGCAGGAAAAGACCAGGCAGTCTATTGAGCCTGTCCCATATGCTTGTAGTGTACTTATGCATAACCCCCCCACACACACACACACACACACACACACACACACACACCCTGAAACCAGTGAGCCATGCAATCTCTTGGGAGAGGTGGAGAAAAAAAGTTGGCCAATTGAGGAAAATAAACTTTGGGAAATTCCTTTCTGATGCCTGGGGCGATCAAACAAAGTTCCAGCAGACCATGGTTTCTGGGAGACACATCGCCCTAATATCCACTCCCTTCTATAAGTAGTTATGTTGGCAACATTCAGGAATTTGTCCACCTCCCTTCTGAATGTTTGCAATGAGTTTTCACTCAATGAGCTGGCAACTTGTTCTGTGAAAAGAAGCACCTCCTTCAAAACGTACTTAATTGACTGTAAAGCGCTTTGGGACATCCGATGGTCGTGAAAGGCACTGTATAAATACAAGTCTTTTTTTTTCCTTTTTCTTCTTATTTCTCTGGAGTAAAAAGACTATTTAGACAACTAGGTATCAATTCAGTGTTCCATCTCTGAACCTTTTCAAGGGACCAAAACTGAACACTGTATTCTAAATGAGGCCTAATGAAGGCCTTGTACAAAGATATTTTTTGTTTTGTATTTATTCGTCCGGGCAATACATACCAACACTCTAAGTGCTTTTGCAATAACCTTGTGGAACTGGTCGTAGATGTTCAGAGATTCATGTACTGTAAAATCCAGGTCTTTCTCCTACTCGAGACTTGAGCAAACAGCCCTGAATTATGTACACATGCTTGGAATTGTCTGTTTCTACGTGCATAACACTATTATCTATATTAAATTACATCTGACAGATGGGGGCCCATTGCCCACATCACATCTAGATCTGCTTGTAATCTATTTTTCTCATCGAAGCTCCTAACACCCACACATATCTTTGTGTCATGCACCAACTTGTGGACAGTTTCCCTGATGCCTTCATCGAGATCACTGATAAAGATGAAGAGCAATGGCCCTAACACTGACCCCTGTGAGCCTCCATCAATAATTGGCCACTACACAGAACCACTACCATTAATAACAATGTTCTGTCTCTAAGATGCAACCATTTCAAAAGATTAGTGCCTCTGCTATTTCCTCTCCAAGCCCCTTCTGTCTCAGTACTCTGAAATGCATATTGTTTGGGTATCGTAACTTTTCAACTTTTAGTCTCATCAACTTTTTCAATGCAGCTTGAATATTTTTATTCAGTACTGGCTCTCATTCTCTTGATGTATTCAGATAGCCCTATTTTCACCTTACTGAGGTGAAATACTTAGTAAGCATCATTGCCATTCCTTACAACTCACAACAGTGGAAATCATCCAACTAACTAATGATCAGATATTGGGTTAATGACAAATTAAGAAAGCCCTATGTGGATGAATAAAGTGGATTGAATGTCCATTGTAGGATTTAATGGTACTGTTTTCCATGCTATTAGGATTATTGATGCACATTTAAATATTGTGGGAAAAAAAACTGATCTTCATAACAATTAGTTCTTTGAGATACAACATTGAGTTGCTATAATACTTTCACAGCTGGAGATCTTATTGCTAATTGAGTTTCCAGATAATTATTAAAAGTTGTAGCCAGTGTTCTGATTATTTTTCAGGCTGATTGTTATCTTTACCTTGTTGAAGTCTGATGGACTGCCATCATTTAATTGTAGATTTAAATACCAGAAATGGATCCATTAGCTTAGTAAATGTTTCAAACCTTTTTCATCTTTAGACATTTATCTTAGATTGATTTTTTTTGCTTATTTGTGACTGTATTTTTTAATATTACAGATATTTTGGAAAGAAGTGAACTGAAGCAGTTCTTTGAAACCAACTACTCTCAGATTTATTTTATATTCTTCGAAAATCTATTCACACTGGAAAGTAGTCTAAAACAAAAAGGTAAGCATGTTTCATGTCCTGATTAAACATGTACATAGAAGTACTTGGCAAAATACTCAGTAGTGCACTTTTCCTTTAGATGTTGAATCATCTATATTTAAACTTTGAACAACTTATAGTATATTAACTGAACTTTCAATTGTATTTATGTATTAGTGCCTTTCAGTAATTTGAATACTTCTGATTTACGCTCCAAAGCTTTTTGCTTTGGCAGTCTTTCCATGTGGGCTCAGCAGTTTTTGACGTCAAAGCTCTGTGCACTCTAAGGCTGTGTATGGTCTGAAGAAAAATATTGTATTGGAACATTCTGGAAATATAATGGCGTGTTAATAACGTGTGCTGTTAATGTGCAAATCGGTCAGTAAGTTCAGGGGATTAAAAGATACGCCGTGAGTTGCGAATCTCTAGAACTTGCTGGTCGATTTAAGCCGCTCTGCCGTTTGCTTTGCACAAATGACATCTTGCCCTTGGATTCCTCGTTATTTTTAAGAACTTGCTGAATTTGCACATTAATCGCCTATTAAACTCGCTGCAGAAAGTTTTGTCTGGTAATTAAGAACGCAAGTACCTTTTTAATGAAATGATAATTAATGAAATGCTTATCAACCTATCTGACTCAGAAATGGAACAATTTAAAGTGTTCAGTCTCATTTCTGCATGTAGTAAATTCTTCGAGATTTAAAAAAAGTTAAAATATTCAATTTTTTTTTTCTTACTCTTCGTTTATGTCTTTTTTTTCTTTCTCTCTCAATCCAATCTTTCATTACCCCTCTATTTCTCTTTCCGTGCCTGATTTGACTCTAAATTAACCCTATTTCGTTTCTCAATCCATAAATCTCATAGGTTAAGGAGATAGACTGTTGGTCCCATCGTTCATTAAGGTACCAGATGCCCCGTTGCCCTCGCTGTGCCATTATCAGCTTGCACTTCCAACAACTTAGAGGGCAAAATTTTTCACGCTGATGGGTGCAAGAAAATGTCCAACTAATGACGCACAATGCGAGATGCCCCACTCCAACAAAATCTGGGCCAATATTTCACTACTAAAGTTCGATTCCCAGTACAACCATTGCTCTATTAAAAGCAATGAGCAGTGGGGAGAAGCTGAGGCTTAGTGTGCAAATGCTACCATTATATACCTCGCCTTGGAAATCAGCATCATAGGCAGTCCCTTGGAATCGAGGAAGACTTGCTTCCACTCCTGAAGTGAGTTCTTTGGTGGCTCAACAGTCCAATACGAGAGCCACAGACTCTGTCACAGGTGGGACAGATAGTCGTTGAGGGAAGGGGTTGGTGGGACTGATTGGCCACACGCTCTTTCCGCTGCCTGCGTTTGATTTCTGCATGCTCTCGGCGTTGAGACTCGAGGTGCTCAGCGCCCTCTCGGATGCACTTCCTCCATTTAAGGCGGTCTTGGGCCAGGGACTCCCAGGTGTCAGTGGGGATGTCGCACTTTATCAGAGAGGCTTTGAGGATGTGCTTGTAGCATTTCCGCTGCCCACCTTTGGTTCGTTTGCCGTGAAGGAGCTCCGAGTACTTGCTTTGAGAGTCTTGTCTGGCGTGCAAACTATGTGGCCTGCCCAGCGGAGCTGATTGAGTGTGGTCAGTGCTTCAATGCTGGGGATGTTAGCCTGAATGAAGACGCTGATGTTGGAGCCTAGGGGATTTGTAGGATCTTGTGGAGACATTGTAGATATTTTCCCAGCAACTTGAGATGTCTACTGTACACGATCCATATCTCTGAGCCATACAGGAGGGCAGGTATTACTACAGCCCTGTAGACCACGAGCTTGGTGGCAGTTTTGAGGGCCTGGTCTTCAAACACACTTTTTTTTCTCAGGCGGCCGAAGACTGCACTGGCGCACTTGAGGCGGTGTTGGATCTCGTCGTCAATGCCTGCTCTTGTTGATCGGAGGCTCCAGAGATATGGGAAGTGGTCCGCGGTGTCTGGGGCAGTGTGGTGAGGACAGGCTGGTAGAGGACCTTTGTCTTACGGATGTTTAGTGTAAGGCCCATGCTTTCGTATACCTGATTAAATACGCCGACTATGTCCTGGAGTTTAGTCTCTGTATGTGCACAGACGCAGGCGTCGTCCGTGTACTGTAGCTCGACGACAGAGGTTGGGGTGGTCTTGGATCTGACCTGGAGACGGAGCAGGTTGAACAGGTTCCCACTGGTTCTGTAGTTTAGTTCCACTCCAGCGGGGAGCTTGCTGACTCTGAGGTGGAGCATGGCGGTGAGAAAGATTGAGAAGAGGGTTGGGGCGATGAAGCAGCCCTGTTTGACCCCGGTCCAGACGTGGATTGGGTCTCTGATGGATATGTTGGTAAGGATCACGGCACTGCCTGTTGTCATGGAACAGGCGGAGGATGGTGACGAACTTTTGGGGGCATCTGAAACGGAGGAGGACGCTCCATAAACCCTCGCGGTTGACAGTGTCAAAGGCCTTTGTAAGGTCGCATAAGGCCATGTATTAGGGGGTGCTGTTCCCTGCATTTTTCCTGCAGCTGTCGTGCTGCAAAAATCATGTCCGTTGTGCCCCATTGGGGACGAAATCTGCACTGAGACTCCAGGAGGAGCTCCTCGGCCACGGGAAGAAGATGGTTGAGGAGGACTCTAGCGTCGACCTTCCCAGTGGTTGATAGCAAGGAGATTCCTCTGTAGTTGCCGCAGTCGGACTTGTCCCCTTTTTTAAAGATGGTCATGATTACTGCATCTCTGAGATCTCCCGGCATGCTCTCCTCCCTCCAGATGAGGGAGTTGAGGTCGTGTATTCGCGCCAGCAGTGCCTCTCCGCCATACTTCAATGCCTCAGCAGGGATTCCATCCGCACCCGTAGCCTTGTTGCTTTTAAGCTGTCTTCTGACTCTTTCTGCCTCATGCAGTGTTGGGGGTCTCACTGAGGTGGTGGCGGGTAGCATGCTGCGGGATGGAGTCGAGAACACTCGAGTCAAAGGCAGAGTCTCGATTGAGGAGATCTTCTAAGTGCTCCTTCCAGCGGGCCCTGACTGCCTCGGTGTCCTTGATGAGTGTTTCCCTGTTCTTGGCCAGCAGTGGGGTGGGTCCTTGGGTGTTTGGCCCGTAGGTGGCCTTGACTGCGATGAAGAATCCTCACGCATCATGGTTGTCAGCTAGCTGCTGTATCTCCTGTGCTTTCCCCATCTACCACCTGTTCTTTAGGTCCTGGGTTTTTTGTTGGACCTCAGCCTTGAGCCGTCTGTAATGCTGTTTTGCTGCTCCCTCGTTGGGTGGTTGTTTAAGGCTCAGAAATGCCCTGCGCTTGCGATCTATTAGCTCTTGGATCTCCTGATCATTCTCATCAAACCAGTCCTGGTGTTTCCTGGTTGAGTAACCGAACGTCTCTTTGCAGGCACTGGTTCTGGAGGGCAGACCAAGCGCTGTGGGCATTTTGCGTCTTGGCATTGTCCAGGCAAGCCAGGTTAGCTGTGTGGCGCTAGCTGTATAGGGCTCTCTTAGCTGGATTCTTAAGTGCTCCGACATCGACTTTTTTGCGGCACTGCTTCTGTTGCCCCCTCCACTTTGGGGCGATGTTGATGTTGGATCGGATTAGTCGTGCAGGTGCCAGTGCTTGGAACGAGGGTGTTGCCACGATGCCTTGTATTTGTCCCTCGGGTGGAACAAGGTGTTGATGATGACAAGTTCGTGCTCTAGACATTTTGTCAAGAGTAGGGTACCACTGGAGTTGGCTTTCCCTATCCCCTCTCTGCCACTTGCGCCCCCTCCCCCAGAGGTCTGTGTCCTTGCCAACCCTGGCGTTGAAGTCACCGAGGAGGATCAGTTTGTCGCCCGTGGGGATGCAGGACGGATTTTTCGAGGTTGGTGTAAAAACCCTCTTTGGCCTCATTAGTTGCCTCAAGTGTTGGGGCATACGCACTGATGACTGTGGTGCACTGGTTCTGGGATAGGGTGAGTCGAAGAATCATGAGGTGTTCGTTAGCCCCACAGGGGGAGTCTTTAAGGTGGTCAACCAGCTTGTTTTTCATGGCGAAGCCAACTCCGTGGAGGCGGCGTTCTTCCTCTGGTTTCCCTTTCCAGAAGAAGGTGTAACCTCCACCTTGTTCCTTGAGCTGGCGCCTTCCCCTGCCCACCGGGGCTTGCTGAGGGCAGCGATGTCGATATCAAAGCGTCTTAAGTTCCCGGACAACTATGGCAGTACAGTGTCGGGGTTGTCCATGAAGGTCCTGACGTTCCAGGTCCCGAACATCATGTTGACGGAGTGGAAGATGCCTGTGCGTGAGTTCTTTTCACGTGGGGTGGTTGTCTCACACCGGCTACCGCACGGGCTTAGCTGAGCGAGGTCTTGATCCAGTGGCAAGGGGGTTCAAGACGACGACTGGAGACCAGGCACTGCTATATGGGCCTAGTTGCTTACGGCGATGTTGGCTGCAGGCTCGGCGTTGGGTAGCGCCCCTGGTGGTAGGTGGTCCGTAGCCTGGTTGGGGGAAGATATTTTGTATGTCAGCACCAATGGGGAGGTTAATCATCTTGTGATCTTATTTTCTATAATGAGGTACACCTTTTAGAAACATAGAAAATAGGTGCAGGAGTAGACCATTCGGCCCTTCGAGCCTGCACTACCATTCAAGAAGATCATGGCTGATCATTCACCTCAGTATCCCTTTCCTGTTTGCTCTCCATACCCCTTGATCCCTTTAGCCATAAGGGCCATATCTAACTCCCTCTTGAATATATCTAACGAACTGGCATCAACAACTCTCTGCGGTAGAGAATTCTACAGGTTCACAACTCTGAGTGAAGAAGTTTCTCCACATCTCAGTCCTTAATGGCCTACCCCTTATCCTTAGACTGTGACCCCTGGTTCTGGACTTCCTCAACATCGGGAACATTCTTCATGCATCTAACCTGTCCAGTACTGTCAGAATTTTATATGTTTCTATGAGATCCCCTCTCATTCTTCTAAACTGCAGTCAATACAGGCCCAGTCGATCCAATCTCCCCTCATGTCAGTCCTGCCATCCCGGAAATCGGTCTGGTGGACCTTCATTGCACTCCCTCAATAGCAAGAACGTCCTTCCTCAGATTAGGAGACCAAAACTGAACACCAATATTCCAGGTGAGACCTCACCAAGGCCCTGTGCACTGTGCCCCTATTTATATAACCCAAAATGCTATTACCCTTTTTTTTAGGTCTTGGTCTACCTGCACTTGCACTTGTAAGGAATTAAGCTTTTTGACTAACTAAGTTCCTCTCTTCGTCTACACCCTTTAGCATCTTCCCATTGAGTGCATACTCTCATTCCTTGTTTCTCATTTCAAAATGCATCACCTCATACTTCTCTCTCCCTCTCTGCTACTTGTCTAGAATATAGGAACAAGAGTAGGCCATATAGCTCCTTAAGGCCCTTCATGACTGATCAGTACCTTGACACCATTTACCCACTGTTGCTCCATATCTCGGATACTCTTACCTACCTAACAAAAACCTAGCGATCTCAGTCTTGAAAATTTCAGTTGACTCAGCATCCACAGCCTTTGGGACAGAGAATGAGTGTTCCACCACCCTTTTTGTGAAAAAATTGCTTCCTGGTTTCACTCCATGTGGCCTAGCTCTAATTTTAAGATTATGCCCCTTTGTTCTGGATTCTCCCATCATAGGAAATAGTTTTTCTGTATCTACCCTATTGTCTTTTTATCACTTTAAACACTTCAATTAGATCATCCCTCAACCTTCTAAACTCAAAGAAATGCAAGCCAAGACTATGCAACCTGCCCTCATAATTTAACCCTTTCAGCTCCAGTGTTCTGTTGAATCTGTGCTGTACCCCTCAAAAGCCAATATATCTTTCCCAGGTGTAATGCCCAAAAATGAATGCAGTATGCCGAATGCAGTATGCCAGATGCAGTCTGATCAAGGCACTGTACAACTAAAGCTTCACTTCCTCACTTTGTATTCCAGCCCTCTTGAGATAAAGGACAACATTCCGTTAGCCTTTTTGATTAGTTTTCGTACCTATTTATGTAACTAAACATGTACAGCTCCTACATTAAGGAGATATTCCGATTTTGTCTTTCGCAGACCCAGAGTGGTCAGCCTCATACTTCCCTACATTGAACTCCATATGCCACAGTTTTGCCGACTCAAAGAAAAACTTGCATTTATATAGTACCTTTCAAGACCACTGGACGTCTCAGCGCTTTACAGTCAATGAAGTACTTTTGGAGTGTAGTCACTGTTGTAATGTAGGAACTTAGTCTGTCTTTGTCCCTTTGTAATTTCCTGCACCCAACTGTGTAATTTACTGTGCCTCCAAACTTAATATCATCTACAACCTTGGATATACAACTCTATTACTTCGTCTAAGTCATTTATAAATATAGTGAAAAGCTAAGGCCCAAGTACCACTAGTCACATCCCATCAATCGGAGAATGTTCCATTTATCTGTCTTCTCTGTTTCCTACATCCCAAACACTTATCAACCCATGTCACAAGGTTGCCTCCAATTATGTGCGTTTTCATTTTTGCTAATCTCTTCTGCGGAACCTTATCAAATGCCAACTGGAAGTCCATTATAGGCAACATCCATAGACAGTATTATTTGCAATTTTCCAATCCAAAAATACAATTCCCAAATGTAGAGAACTTTGGAAAATTATGATTAAAGCATCTTCAATTTCTTTACCTATTTCTTTATCACCCTGAGGCAGAAACCATTTGGCCCTGGAGATTGGTCTATGTTAAGTCCAATTACCTGTTCCATTACCATTTTTTCTCCTTCTATTAAGTCTAAAGTTCCTCCCCTTGACTTATTTTAGTTTCCCTGTACCACTGGTAATGTGTCTTCTTCCTCCACTGTGAAAATTATTATAAAGTACTAATTTAACAAGTCTGCCATTTCTTTATTGCCCATATAGTCTCACTTGCACTTGTCTGTTATCGACCCATGTTTCCCTTTAACACTCTCTTTCTCTTATGTTAACTTTGATATCCCTTACAGTTTTTTTCATATTCCATTTCTGCACCTCTTATTATTTGTTTCCATTTGGTGCTTTTTATAGTTCTCTCAGCCTGTTGGATTTCTATTTTTCCTTGCATTTGTATAAGCTTTTCCTTTTAATTTGATACTATCTCTTGCCTCATTTGTTGACCATGGCTGTTTAAATACACGTGGAGCTTCTGCATTTTAGGGGTATGTACTGTTTTTGTATTGTACCAAATACCTCTTTGAATATTTTCCACTTTGTAAATTTACCCAGTTTACTGTGGTCAATGTATTTCTCATCAAAGTTTGCATTATGTAAATTTAAAGCTGAGGTTAGTGACTCTCTCTCCTCCCCCTCAAGTCTCATATCTAATAATATCAACTAAAGCACTAATATTTATTATCTTGACTAATTGAGATCTACAGGATTCAGTGACACAGTGCGTGACTTAATTCCTGCTTTACAAATAGGAGAACCCACTATATCGTATCCATTTGAGCTTTCTAAAACAACAGGTTTCAACTCTACTTACAGCAACATAGGGAAGGAATAGGTCATTCGGCCCATTAAGTGTGTTCTGCCATTTCGTACTCTTTTTTTTTAATATCAGATTTAATCCACACTGAGTTTGATATTGGCTCTGTCAAGATTCCATCCTTGATGATGACCTTATTTTGCCTTATGCTAATTTAAATTTTGAGTGACACTCAAAGTTTTCTAATGTTGTGTGCCCCTTGACTGTCAGGCCATTGGAAAAGTAGGTTTAGTATCATGAAGGGATTGCAAGCCAACTGCAGATTGTAACACAATACTAACAGTGTTGTATACAAAGCACTAGTTATTCTTCAAAGTTTCAAACACTTTAATAAAAATTCATGCCAAGTTATTGAGAGTCACATGGTACACTTAAAGCTTTATTCCTCTGAACTTATCATTGACCTCCATTATGTTTATCTTTATGAATCTCTTCATCTGGTAAGTGTTTTTATTATTTTGAATGTATAATGAAAAGTTATAAATATCTGTTCTGTTTCAAAGCAGATGTGATTCTTGGAGTTCATGCAGTGCATATATTTGGCTTTATGATTTTCAGAGTCATCGGAACCATTTTGTGATACTTTCTAGTCATATATGATATGCTGCTTAACCACAATTCAAATAACTCTTGTGCGTATTGTGCTTGAAAATGCAGAGATCACTAATTTTTCTTTCTTTTGGGGTGGATTTAGGGAATAAGTCACAGAGGGAGGAGCTGGACTCCATTCTCTTTGTATTTGAGGTAAGTCATATTTGCTAATGAACTACATATGTAAGAAGTGTTCTTTGTTTGACTGATCAAGTCGTGTCAATGACTGACCATTAATGTTCTCCTCCTTGTTATTGTCTAAGGGTGGAAATAGCAAGTGCACATGAGATCAGTTGGTATATTGTGTACAGTTTTAGGTTCTCCATTGTAGGAAGGATATAAAAGGTGCCGTACAGCATGGATTTATTGGGATGTTATTGGGGATGAGCATTATGAATAGACTTGAGAGGTTTGGACTGATTTCACTGGAGAAGAGATGGTTAAGGGGTGAGCTGATTGAGGGTCTCAAGATTACTGTGAAACAAATTGTGATTGATTGTGCCCACTGGTAGGAGAGATTATAATTTGAGAGCGCACAGATTTAAGTTAATCACATAATGAATTAGATGTTAGAAAACATTTATTTACACAGAGGGTGATTAGAATATGGATATTTTTGCCACGAAGAATTGAAGTAGCATCTGCAAATTATTTTAAAAGAAAACTAATTTTGAAAAGAGAAATATTAGTGTATGGAAAGGGTTCAGGAAAGTGGAATTAGATTAGGTATGTCATGAAGAAAAAGACCAGTACAAGCTTGAAGTGCTGAATGGCTTGTTTCTGTGTTGTAACATGATTTGATTTTTTTTTAAACTACTCACTTTCAAAATTGTGCAGAAATTGCAGTTACCAACATTAAACATTTCAATTTTATTTTGTGCATTTGTTAAATATAATTCCAATTAAGTTATTTAAGCTGTTGCACATCTTAATGTGATGTATTATTTTGGCAGAAAAACATTTTGGTCATGCAAGAAATAACCTTAAGTGATTGATGTGCTATTGTGATTGTGTAATTTGGGCTCCAAAAAATAGAAAGTATGCTGTTAAGAATCTGACAAGTTTAACTGCACAATGCAGTGTGGAATTTATAGGCTTAAACCATCTTCCAAAACTGAAGAGTTTGGGAGGAGGAGAGAAATGTATCCTAGGCTGTTAAGGGAAGCAAAAGAGAAAATAGCAGAGGCTTTGACCATCATTTTCCAATCCTCTCTGGCTTCAGGTGTGGTGCCAGAGGCCTGGAGGACTGCTAATGTGGTACCTTTGTTTAAGAAGGGGGAAAGGGATAGACTGAGTAATTACAGACCAATCAGCCTAACCTCAGTGGTGGGAAGATTATTGGAAAAATCTTCATTTAGAAAGACACGAACTAATCCAGGACAGTCAGCATGAATTTGTTAAGGGAATGTTGTGTCTAGTTAACTTGATTGAATTTTTTGAGGTAACCAGGAGGGTCGATGAGGGCAGTGCATATGATATAGTGTATATGGATTTTAGCAAAGCTTTTGATAAGGTCCCACATGGCAGACTGGTCATGAAAGTAAACGCCCATGGGATCCAGGGCAAAGTGGCAAGTTGGATCCAAAATTAGCTCAGAGGCAGGAAGCAAAGGGTAATGGTTGATGGGTGTTTTTGTGACTGGAAGGATGTTTCCAGTGGGGTTCCGCAAGGCTCAGTATTAGGTCCCTTGCTTTTTGTGGTCTACATCAATGATCTAGACTTGAATATAGGGGGTATGATTAAGAAGTTTGAAGATGATACTAAAATCGGCTGTGTGGTTGATAATGAAGAAAGTTGCAGACTGCTGGAAGATATCAATCAACTGGCCAGGTGGGCAGAACAGTGGCAAATGGAATTTAATCCGGAGAAATGTGAGGTAATTCATTTGGGGAGGGCTAACAAGGCAAGGGAATACACATTAAATGGTAGGACACTGAGAAGGGTAGAGGAACAAAGGGACCTTGGAGTGCATGTCCACAGATCCCTCAAGGTAGTAGGCCAGGTAGATAAGGTGGTTAAGAAGATATACAGAATACTTGCCTTTATTAGCCGAGGCGTAGAATATAAGAGCAGGAGGGTTATGCTTGAACTGTATATAAAACACTGATTAGGCCACAGCTGGAGTACTGCGTGCAGTTCTGGTCACCGCATTACAGGAAGGATGTGATTGCACTGGAGAGGGTACAGAGGAAATTTACGAGGATGTTATCGGGAGTGGAGAATCTTATCAATGAGGAAAGATTGGATAGGCTGGATTTGTTTTCCTTGGAACAGAGGAGGCTGAAGGGAGATGTCATTGAGGTGTATAAAATTATGAGGGGCCTAGATATAGTGGATAGAAAAGGCCTATTTCCCTTAGCAGAGGGGTTAACAACCAGGGGGCATAAATTTAAAGTAATTGGTAGAAGGTTTAGAGGGGATTTGAGGGGAAATTTCTTCACGCATAGGATTGTGAGAGTCTGGAACTCGCTGCCTGAAAGGGTGGTAGAGGCAGAAACCCTCACCGCATTTAAGAACTTGGATGTGCATTTGAAGTGCCGCAACATGCAGGGTTATGGACCTAGAGCTGGAAAGTGGGATTAGGCTGGATAGCCAATTATTGGCCGGCATGGACACGATGGGCTGAAATGGCCTCCTTCCGTGTTGTAAACTTCTATGATTCTACGACTCTTATTGAGTGCATCAAGAAACTGCTTTATAAATGTTACATTTCTATTCAGACTGCACATCAGTCTTTAAATTAACTTGCAAAGAAAAATATGTAAAGCATTAATTCATACAAGGAACAGTGCTCAAATGAAAATTCATCGATAATCAACAGTGGGGGCTAAATTTTACATCCGTTATCTTTATATTTGCAAAATATATTGCTGAGCCTCCTGGACACTGAGGGTGCATTTACACACCAACTTTAATGTTGTAGCAATTGATGATCGAGTTCTCGAGCGGATTGCACTGGATCCCAGATTGCTGTGCAAACACCATTTTCTGCAGTTTAGGCTCAAAGGTGCGCAGTGGAACAAGGCCAAGTTGGAACTTTGCCCTCAAGGCAGTTAAAGAGGGAAGCTAAATGATTGTCCTGCCCGGGGATAGCGAATGAAATAATTTTCGTCGCTGATAAATTTTACAAATTGTTGCAAATGCATGAACTCTGAGCCATGGGAAGGCATCATGCATATGCAAGGTGCAGTGACATCAGCAGGCCCCTCAGGTGATTTGAAAACCAGAATGGAAGAATAGGTTTCAGAACAAGTAAATGAGCTCTACAAACACCAAAAGATTTTCAGAGCAATTCACTCTGTTTACTTGGTGTGGTATAAATGTACCCAGAGATCCTTTTGTGTAAAGTTTCATTGAAAAACAGTCCTAATTGAACTATAGTAATTGCACCACTTATGGAGCAAAACATGAATTTACAAAAGATTATATAAAAAGATACCCCACCAAAAATTGCTGCACAAAGGTGAGAAGAATGTTAATTCAAAGAAAAAAGAATTGCTTTGGACAGAGAACAATTGCATCAAATTATTTAATGGATTTTTTAATGGTGTATTGATTTATTTACCTATGTAAAAATACATTTCTTGGTATACACAAGGGAAGAAAAAAGTTTGAAAGCAGAATAAACCTTGGTGGGCCTTGTGTATTTCTCTGTGACTAGTTGGGAACCAACATTGGTAGAGGAGTGAGTATTGGTCAATGTACTGTCCTTCCAACCAGAGATTGCTGATTGGCCTGAGGGAATTAAAAAAAAAGTAAATTCTTACAAAAGTTTCTTGATTTGTCAGCTTCCAGATATTTTATTCATGAAAAGCCATCAATATTTTTGAAACCTAAGGTAGTCTAATTTCTCACCACTGAATAAATGCTGTTGGTTCAGTAGTTTGAACTTTTCCGTTAGTCTTTCAACCAGGCAAACCCTATTCCCTTCGGCACAAGTTACAACTAAACGTGCAGTGAAAGATTGTTACTGGGGAAACCCCACCATGGCAATGAATCAGTGCCACAGAAACGATTCCTTAAAACAGAAACTGATAGCTACCATGTACTGCATTAGGCTGACAGAAGTAACTATAGTGGCAAGGAGTTTGCCCTTGATTTGCACCCTGATAAACATGTAATTAAACATTTAATTTTTTAATACTAGTTAATCTCTACCAGTTAAGTGGCTTAAGCATTGCTCATACACAGAATAAAAATGAGTACATTTTTATGTAACTGCCTGTTTCTTCCCAACTTGCAAATATTTTTTGTCTCCCTCACTGAATCTGTTTGTATTTCTCTCCATGCCTGAGGCACGCCCTCACTTTCTCTTGATGTTTGCATATGCTTGTCTCTGACTTAGGAACATAGGGCCCAAATTTGGCCAGTACAGAGGTGGGCCACTTTTGTAGAACTCCAAGGGCATCAAAAATCTTCAGGCTGAGTTTGGCTGCTCCCCAACCTCTCCTCGATGGTGGCCCTGCGTGGCAGCTGTATTTAGGGACAGAACCAGGTCCCGGCGCTGAAAACAGTACCGGGACCTCTGCACATGCGCGCTAGAGTGTGTGCGCAAGCGCAGTAGCTCCTCGCCCCCAGAATCTGTGTGTGCTCTGCAGGCTGTGTGGGAGGGGCCCGAAGCGCGCCGCCCCTATCCCTGGCTGAATGGGCTCCCTCATAGGCGGCCCGCTTCCTTCTCTTCACATAAAGGTAGGAGTTCTATTTTTTAATTTGTTAATTAATTGCTTATTACTTTTTGTGCTTTGTAAGTCTTGGTGCTCGGTGCAGGTCCTCTCAGCTTCCTTGTATTTTTTATTATTGAATGCTTATTTTTGTGCTTTGTTTAGTGCTTGGTGCTTTAAATGTACTTACCTGCGCTGATTTCTTAACTCTCCAAGGGTTTTCTGTGCGCGCCACAAGTAGCCACATACGCTGGCCTAAGTTAGTTTAGAGCAACTATTAGCTGTCCAAACTAGCTTAAATGGCCAAAACAGGCGTAGGTGGTTGGTAACGCCCCCTTTTGGGGAAAAAAAACTAACTAAAAAAATTCTAACTAACTCACTCACACTAGCGCAAATTAAATGTACAGAATTGCGATTTTTAAGATACTCCAAAAAAAAATCAAGTTGCTCCAAAAAAAAACCGGAGCAACTCCTGGCCAAACTTGGCCATTCAATGAGGTTAGGTCGCAGATCATCCATAAATCCATATACCCGCCTTTGGCCCATATCCCTTAATACCTTTGGTTAACAGAAAGCTATCCATTTATGATTTAAAATGAACAATTAATCGAGCATCATTTGCCATTTGCGGAAGAGAGTTCCAAACTTCTAGCACCCTTTGTGTGTAGAAGTGTTTCCTAATTCCACTCCTGAAAGGTCTGGCTCTAATATTTAGACTATGCCCCCTAGTCCTAGAATTCCACAACCAGTGGAAATAGTTTCTCTCTATCTACTCTATCTGTTCCCCTTAATATCTTGAAAACTTTGATCAAATCACCCCTTAACCTTCTAAATGCTAGGGAATACAACCCTAAATTCTAGGGAATACAACCCTAATTTGTGTAAACTCTCCTCGCACATTAACGCTTGAAGTCCAGGTATCATTATGGTAAACCTACGCTGCCCTCCCTCCAAGGCCAATATCTCCTTCCTACAGTGTAGTGCCCAGAACTGCTCACCGTACTCCAGGTGTGGTCTAACCAGTGTTTTGTATAGCTGCAGCATAACTCCACCCCCTTGTATTCTAGTCCTCTAGATATAAAGGCCAGCATCCCATTAGCCTTTTTGATTATTTACTGTACCTGTTCATGACATTTTAATCTATGTACCTGAACCACCAAGTCTCTTTGGACCGCCATTGTTTTTAGCCTTTCACTATTTAGAAAGTACCCTGTTCTATCCTTTTTTAGGTCCAAAGTGGATGATCTCAGATTTGCCTACGTTGAAATTAATTTGCCACAGTTTAGCCCATTCACTTAATCTGTTGATATCGCTTTGTAATTTTATGCTTCCATCTACACTGCCTACAATTACACCTATCTTTATGTCAACGGCAAATTTGGATATATGACCTTCTATGCCGTCATCTAAGTCTTTTAATAAATACTGTGAATAGTTGAGGCCCGAACACAGATCCCTGCGGGACACCACTAGTAATCACCTGCCAATTTGAGTACCTATCCATTATCCCTAGTGTCTGTCTCCTGCTGCTCAAACAATTTTCTAATCAGGTCAATAATTTGCTCTCAATTCCATGGGCTTCTCCCTTAGTTAACAGTCTCTTTTATGTGGGACTTTATCAAATGCCTTCTGGAAGTCCATATAAATAACATCCATAGGCATTCCCCTATCTACTACTTTAGTCATCTCTTCAAAAAATTCAATCAGGTTTGTCAGGCATGACCTACCTTTCACAAATCCATGCTGCCTCTCTCCGATCAACTGAAAGTTTTCAAGATGTTCAGTCACCCTATCCTTAATTATAGACTTTAGCAATTTCCTGACAACAGATGTTCGGCTAACTGGTCTATAATTCCCTGGTTTCCCCCCCTCACCATTTTTAAATAGCTGAGTAACATGTGCAATATTCCAATCCAAAGGAACAGTGTGTGAATCGAGAACTTTGGAAGATTATAGTTAGGGCATCTGCAATGTACTCACCTACTTCCTTTAAAATCCTGGGATGGAAACTATCTGGGCCTGGAGATTTGTCGCTCTTTGGTGTCATTATTTTTTTCATTACTTTTTTTTTTACATTAACTTTATTGAGTCCTTGTACCTGATTTAGTTACCTTGGGATTTTTTGGCTATCCTTTTCTTCTCCTGTAAATACTGACGCAAAGTAATTATTCTACATGTCTGCCATTTCCTTATCATTTGATAATATCACCGCTTTCAGTTTTTGAGGAGCCAACATTGCTCCTGACTACACTTTTTTTTTTATTAATATAATATAATTGTAAAAAAAATTTGTGTTGATCTTGATATCCCTTGCAAGTTTCCTTTCATACACCCTTTTTGTAGTTCTTCCTATCTCACTCTGTCTGTATGCGTCTCTCACATGACTTACTGACTTTGTAGCCTTTATAATGTTGAAAGGCTGTGACATGATTGTGAAAATATACAGCAAAGAAAACTAGGTAGCCACCTTAGTTACACTGTTGAAGTCGGCCATGAAATACATTATGGGCCAAATTTTGATATTCTTTAGTTTTGCACTTGCCCATAGACTTTCTGTGCGGTTTTGCACGGCAAGTTGCATCTGGGACCTGTGTGAACAGGGAGAGCAACTGTGTATCTCTTAACAAATCACAATGAAGAATTGTTGATGTGCAGCGCAGAGTCTGAACCAGGAAGTGTAAGTTGGAATAGTGAATTCAATGTCAAATCAGGTATTGAAAGGTAAAATAGAGAGAAAGAATGAATGGATTAAGAGAGACGTAAAGAAGAGGTGAAAAAAATTACTTAATTGTTAGAAAATGTAAAAAAAATGAATAGCTGTCTTCACACTTGTAAAGGTTAATTTTCAGTGCCAGAGAGGTTATTTGACAGTAAATAAGACTTACCATGCCATTAAAAGGGTACCAATACTGGAATGGGCAAGCCCTAAGTTTTTGTGGTGAGTTTAGTCCATAATTACGACACTAGTACAGCAACTTCATTTGAATACATTTGAATGGGGAGCTAGAAGGCAAAATGCCGTTTAAGCGCAGCTTATGGTAGAGCAGCACATCTCAGAGAGCAACTTCTGGATTTTCACATTTAACTGTGTATCTCCGTTCGCCAGAAATTATTGTCCGATTTGCGTATAAATATTGATAGGTACTGTTAGCCGCATTGTTATTTGCACAAAATCTTTGCCATTGTCTATTACAACGCCGTGATTGTACCATTTTACTAAATTCCATGAACATACCTGCACCCAGTTCATTTGGATGGCCTCACACTCAACCTAAACAAACAGTATTAGAGTCCTAATTGGTTAGGAAACCAATCTTTAGAACTAGTCTTTGTTCAATTTATTGTTGTTTCGTAAGACAGAAAAAGCTTATAATGGGATGTCTAGTTGGGCTATCCATTTGATGGCCTCCTAAGATGCCGAGTGGAGAAATGTCGTGTCTCCCACAACAGATCTTAGTGGGCAGGATGATGTGATGTGTTCCATGGTATGGGACTCATGGCCACAGTCGCATTTTGGCTCATCCCTCATCTTCCAATTGTGGATCAGGTAGCTGCATCGTCCATGCCCTATGTGGGTTCGGTTGAGTGCTGTCCACTGTCATCGAGGAAGATCAAAGCCATGGATCTCTGCTGTTGGGTCAGTGATGAGGTGTTGGTTCTTTATGTTGCTTGTATCTCTCAATTCCGTCCATCTGGGTCAATATCAGTTGTATGATTATTGGCTGCTGTTTCTCAGAGTGGCCGGCGCGATTTTAAGCGCTTTTGTTGTGGGATTTTCAAGTCTTCATGATTGGGAAGGTCGGTGTTGCTCATGATTTTTTCCATCGCATGGAGCATGCTTTTATGCTTTTCTGACCGGGAGGCCACTTCGGGCATTCGGTCATCATCTTCATGACGTTAGTTGGCATGTTCTCTGTGAATTAGCACATAGGGAGACCACGTGTAGGTTGTCATCAGCTCTCCTCTGACCAATCATAGATTTGTTTAAACTTGGGTCCCAGATTGATGTTGAATGGGAAAATGACGCAATTATATAAAAGGAACTTAAATAAAAGTTAAAATAGAGTATTTAGATAGAAAATAATATAACATAAAAATTACAATTCTACTTGTAGAATGAAGAATGGCAGTAGGTTAACTATGGAAGCGTTATTGCTACATCTCCTGTGGCATTGTTCATGGGCCAAGGAGACGAGACGAGACGGGAGAGTGAGTGGGAGGATTTGGGTGTGATCGTTGATTGTACTGAAATAATCCAGTCAATGTGAAACTATTAAAACACTGCTAATCAAATACAGGAATGTGTCTCAAGTGTGTATATGACTATAAGTTGAAACAGATTGTTTTTAACAAAAACAAGGAAGAACTAGAAACCAGTTAGCACCTGTGAAGAGAACAGTCAATGTTTTGGGTTACGATTTCAGAAGTTAAAAAGTAAAGAGATGCCTTAGCATACTAATAGAATTAGATAGAAAGGGAGAGAAAAAGATGATGAATAAACACAGGGAGTGAGTGTCAATGGAATGCACGGGATCTGGGTGTGTTCCCTTATTGCAGCAGCTAACTCCGACATTCCCTCCTTCATGTGCACTGACAGTGTCTTAGCTACCTGTGACATGCCCGCTCTCATGTTGAGCAACAGTGTGTCAACTACCTGCAACATTCCCTCGCTCATGTGCACTGACATTGTTTCAACTGACTGAGACATTCCCTCCCTCACTGTTCCCATTTCTCGTGAGAGTGTTATTACTTCTCCCGACAGTCCCGATACCTCATCACCCACCCCACTGATGGTGTCCAGGAGTGATCGCGTAAGGTCAATGCGCACTGCACTTATTGCCATCATCTGAACCACATCGGTTGGATCCTGTGCCTCAGGAATGCACTGTCGAGCTCTCCTTCCCCTCCTCACTCTGGGTGTGACTTTCTGCATCCCATTGGGACCCGCAGCCTGGAATGATGGGAAACTATGGAATGTCCCACCAACACTCATACCACTTGGGAAGGGGCTGGCACCTCAATGGGCGGCACCTACACCTCCTCTTGAGTGAGTACAACAGTGGGGGATTCATCCATCTGCCCCCACCTCACCCCCATGTTCTTGGTCTGGAAGGTGGGATTGGAAGATGTTCTCTACTTCAGACTCATCCTCGTCTGAATATTCTTCTGCATCGTCAGGGTTGGCATCAAGTTCGGCAAAATATAACCGAACAGACAAATGGTTAGCAGCAGAGGAGGGGGCAGGGTGGGTGGCATGAGTAGGCTTTCACAGCGCAGGCAGCAGGCTGATTTAAAGGACCACGATGAATGATAGCACATTGCATCAACCAAAGTGTAGCTGAAGGAGACATCCCCATGAACCGAAGCATGGCTAGGCCGTGCAATACTTAACATTTAGCAAAGCCAGACTGTGGAATTTGCAGGACTTACCCTCTCCCTCGAGTGTGGGCCCAGCTTGTGCAGTGCTGGTTGCTTTTCTCCAGGCAGGACCCATCAAAGCAGCACCTATCTCTTCCAAGGGTGTCAGTGGGTGCAGATTTGCCGGGCCTCCTCCTGTTCGTGTTCTTTCTCATTTGTTGTGTGCCACTTTCCTCTGCAAAGATGAAAATATAACTTTTTAGAAAGGGTGTCTTTCTGCTGGGTGTGACATATACAGCTGGTCACATTTACAATTGCAATTCCATTGAATAAATGAAAATATTACTTACACTAACTACTTGACCCAAGGTCGTGCCACTTTTTGCACTGGCCTCCAGACCTTGGGGTGGTCACCATTGCACGGTAATCTTCTGCAAGTTGGTTCCAGCGTTTCTTCATTTCTCTTGGTGGAACTTTTGTGTGACCTCTGCTGGTGTCCAGTTCATGCCAACTGCCCTCAATCACAGTAACTTGTGCCTCCACTTCATCCTGTAAGAAATTCTTGGTCCTTGTGCCGCGTTGCATCTTGTATTGCAGCTCCGATTTTTCCAATGAGAATTGAAGTTCTCACACACAACTGGCTCTTGAAAAATGGCTGAAGACAGACCGGGAGCTGTACTAGGCAAGCGAGCCCAAAAACATCCTATTTTTTTTGCGCATGCACGGAAGCTGCGGCATCGGTTTTTCGGCGCAGACATTAGGCTCCACTCCCCGCACCCCCCTCCTCCCCCCGAGGCTACAGGGGCAGGCTGCGTGGCACCAATTTCAAAAAAATAGAAAGGGGAAACTTGGTACTTTTTTAAAAAAAAGTAGTTGGGGCCAAGAAATACAGACGTATCTCTGGCAGTACGCCAAAAAACGGCATTGGGGAAAATTGAGTGCAATGTTTCTGATGTGGTCCTGTCATAAGATAATTTACCAGAAATGTTCTTTGTCTCTTTTCTCCATAGATGCTGACAGGCCTGTTGAATGGTTCCAGCTTTTTCTGTTCTTCTTTGATTTCCAGCATCTGCAGTTTTTTGCTCTCTGCTATGTTTCTATGTTTATCAGGTTTGAGATCAAAACAGAAAATGTTGGAATAGCCAGTTCTGAGAAGAGCACAAGCAGGCTGATGGCAATTTATTTTAACTCTGTATAACTTAGTAGTCAGTTTTAATAGATGTGTTTAAAATCATGAAAAGTTTTGTTGAAGTAGATAGGGAGAAACTGTTTCCAGTAGCTGAAGGGTTGGTAACCAGAGGACACAGATTGAAGATAATTGGTAAATGAACCAGAGGTGAGCTGAGGGAAAATACATTATGCAGTGCATTGTGATGATCTGGAATGCACTGTCTGAACTGATGGTGAAAGCAGAATAACAACTTTCAAAAGTGAATTGGATAAATACCTGAAGGTGAAAAAATTGCAGTGCTGCAGGGAGTGAGACTAATTGGATAGCTCTTTCAAAGGACACTGGCAAGATGAGCTGAATGCCCTTCTTCTGTGCAGTGTCATTCTATGACTCTTAAGACCACATTTAGAATATTGTGATATTAAAAAGGAAAGCTGGAAACCTGAAATAACAAAATGCTGGAAGCACAGAGCAAGTTAGTTAGCATCTGTAAAAAGTAAAGATCAGGTATGACCTTTTGGGCCCTGAATTCAAATAACATAATCTGTCTTCTCTCTTTATACATGCTAAGTGATATTTTGTGTATTGGCAGCACTTTGTTTTAATTTTAGAATATTATGTGCAGTTTTGTACATTCTGCTTTCAAAAGGATAGTTCTGAAGTGTATTGAGGAGACCACAGAAAGGCAACAAGCATGTCTCTGGGACAAAAGCTTTAGGTTATGAAGAGACTCTGACAGAGTTTATCTTGTTTTAATTTGACAAGAAGATTATTGAAGTGGTATTTAAGCCACGTCTTTAAAATGTTGAAAATGTGGATAATGTAGATATAAGTAGGTTAATTAAAATGAAAGGAAATTTCAGGTAACTTTTTGTACAAATAAATCCCCCATTGTTATCTGAAAAAATGCATTGCTTGGACCTGTTGTTTGATGTCATGTGCGATATTTGGCTCAACAGAGACTCACCATGTCTGGTGTCCTAACCTGTAACACGTGTTGGTGAAATCAGTGACCGGATGGAGCACTGTATGTCCACGAGGAACTTTGTTGACTGCAGAGGTGGTTGTTATTTTGAACCACCTTGAGAGCCACCTGACCCAGGGAAATTACATTACTCGCTGCATAGCCTGACTAAACTTTTTCTCCCTTCAATTTCGTGAAAGGAAAAGAGTGATTCTAAATGTAATACAAAAACGGAATACTGCAGATGCTGGAAATCGGAAATAAAAACAGGAAATGGTGGAAATACTCAGCAGATCAGGCAGCATCTGTGGGGAGAGAAACAGAGTTACGTTTCAGTTCTGACGCTGAAACGTTAACTCTGTTTTTCTCTCCACAGAAACAACAGGAATGGTAGCATAGTGGTAAAGTTACTGGACTAGTAATCCAGAGGCCTGGACTAATAGTCTTGAAGAAGAGAGTTCAAATCCCACCACAGTAGCTGGGGAGTTTAAATTCAATTAAAATAAATCTGGAATAAAAAGCTAGTTTCATGGTAACCATGAAATTACCAGGTTGTCATAAAAATCCATCTAGTTCACTAGGGAAGGAAATCTGCCGTCTTTGCCTAGTCTGGCCTATATGTGACTCCAGACCCACAGCAATATGGTTGAATCTTAGCTACCCTCTGAAGTGACTTAGCAAGCCACTCAGTTGTCAAGAAGGTGGCTCACCACCACCACCTCGAACAATTTGGGATGCACAATAAATGCTGGGTTTCCCAGTGGCTTTTCAAAAAAAGATACTGCCTGACCTGAGTGTTTCCAGCATTTTCTGATGCTAAATATACATGGGGCAAAAATGCAAAATTAAAAAGCCTAATTTTTCTCCCCCGATTAGTGGATATGTGGAAAATACTCCAAGCAAAAGGCAGGTAATGCAAGGGACTTATTAAGTTGATATCCTGTAGTTTTAAATGACAACTATTGGATATCATGAAAGTTAAAAGTTTTAACGGCCGAACTTCTGTGTATCTTAAGATCTTCCTGGAAGTGTCGTAAATGGAATGCATTGTCAAGCTTTCCGATATATACAGGATGACATTGAAGTGTCATAAAAGGAATGCATTGTCAGGCTTTTCAAGATATAAATGGGATGACATTGAAGTGTTTGAGGAGTAGGCGTTGCTTGTTTTCTGAAATGTAAAGTGCTTGAATAAGGGAAATACGTGTTAGTAATGACATCACCCATGAAATAAACATGGGAGATAGGTATCTATTAGATAAAGATAACAATTGGTCAAAGAGGCTAGAAAATGGTACATCAGAAAGTTTTGTTTAAGGGAAATGGTTCAGAGGTAAACAATTGCAAACGGTTTACATAGATAATCTGTTTTCAGAGGATTTGGGAAATAGATATGTCAATATGACATTTTCCTTTGATGTAGTAAAAATATGGTGTTTAAGTTTGTCAGCGTGTACTCGAAAGATACAGAAACCAAAAATATCCACTCTCTATGCAGTTAAGACTGCACATCAATAAAATCTGTTCCGTATACTCCACTACGAAGTCTCGTGCTTACTCGAAACGTGTTGTGAACCAGAGGAGAAAGGAGGTTGCTTGACAACAACTTGGGGAGAAATTTCAGACAGCGTTATCTGGTTCAGAGTAAAAAATACTTGCCAAAATGTGAACAGTTTTTGAAATTTGTGTAGAGGGTATTTCAACTTTTTTTTTGTTAAATTATTAGGCATATATTTTTTACAAAGAAAATCTTTTAGACCCTCAAATCTAGAAGGAAATTTAAACTGTGTAAAAATGTGACAACACCTTTCGACCTTGAATTTTAAGCTAGAAATATTTTTGTAGCTGTTTATCATTATACATCATTTCAAACCAGGTACAAACCTAAATTTATGTTTGTGGTTTTTATAATCAAATTTTAAATCTCAAACATTTGTATTTTCCTCCATTGGTCTTTTAGCCAAATTAATGGCAGATTTTGTGGCCTTCAACTGAGTCTGATACCTGTACCTATTCTCTTGCGAGTTATTTACATTATATCTGTTAAAATGTGTCTTTGAATATGACCAGTTAGCCATTTTGGTTTGGTTTGTGCCCTTTTGGGCTTCATGCTGCATAAGAATAGTTTTTAGAAGATGTGCTTTATTCCCACTTAATGAAATTCCACAGTCATCCTTAATCATGTTACCTGCCATCTTTGTAAATTTAACCCTCTTTTCTAATGCTAGCATAGTGGCTAAGTTACAGGACTAATAATCCAGAGGCCTGGACTAATAATCTGGAGATGTGAGTTCAAATCCCACCACTGCAGCTGTGGAATTCAAATTCAGTGAATTAAATAAACCTGGAATAAAAAGCTAGTGTCAGTAATGGTGACCATGGGCTCAAGTTTGCCCCAGTGTTAGCACGGTGCACCTCCGTGTGGTGCGGCGACTTTTTGGAACAGAAACGGCACCTATTATTTACCTTCGTATTCTCCCCGCCGTCCGGTTGATCCAGGCCCTTGGTGCAGCGCAGCTGAACGCGTGGAGGGTGGAGCCAGTCAGTGCCGGGACCTCTGCACATGTGTGCTAGAGTATGCGCGCATGTGCAGTAGCTCCTCACAGCCCGAATCTCTGCAGGCTGTGTGGGAGGGGCCCGAAGCACACAGCCCTAGCGCTGCCGAATGGGTTCCCCCCGATGCCGCGTTCATGTGAGCAGGCCCCCATTGGCCCCAGCAACATTATTTCAGTAGCTGTGCCTATGTGTGGGTGCACGCTTTGATTTAAAGTATCTTGAATATTTTATGAAGATTGGAATCTTTACAACATAACTTGCCGAAGGCATTATTGTCAACCAGCAAGGAGATGCTTGGCAACAAGATTAATGTGCATGCGGGGCACATGAAGCATTCAGAGAGCGGGGACAACTTCATGCAGCGAGTGAAAGCGAAGGAACAGGCCAAAGGGGGCGAGGCAGATGGGGACCTGGTTCGAGCTGAATTACCAAGCTGGCTGAGGCCAGAAAAAAACTTTGAACGAACCAAGGCAAACAACCAACAGCTGCTGGCACCAATCCAATATCAGTTTGTGGCATTATTTTGTTGACTAAATCGAATACATTTCGTGCGTGTGTCTCTCTCTCTATCTCAAAGAATCCTCCCCCCTGCTAAGATGCCGCGTTCACCACACCCAGCCTGCTGCGTTGAGCCTTCTCCCTCCCCCCGCCCCGGTTCCGATGCCGTGTTCTCCCGCACCTATCCACGGCCAGCCACTGCCGAGTTTAGTTGAAGATAGGATTTACTTCAGTTCTTTATTAATTTAATTATTTACTTCAGTTCTTTATTTTTGATTGAATGCTCATTACTTTTTGTGCTTGGTGTAGTTACTTGCGCCGATTCCTTAACTCTACGTAAGATTTTTCTGTGTGGACAGAAGTCGCAACATATGCTGGCCTAAGTTAGTTTCGAGCAACTATTAGCTGGCCAAACTCGCTTAAATGGCCTAAACGGGCATAAGTGGCTGGGAAACGCCCCCTTTTTGAAAAAAAAACGAAACTGAAAAAAACCTAACTAACTCACTTACACTGGCGCAAATTAAATGGCCAGAATTGCAACTAAAAAGACACTCCAGAAAAATCAAGTTGCTCCAAAAAAAAACTGAGCAACTCCTGGGGAAATTTGGGCCCCATGAAACTACCGGATTGTCGTTTGAAAACTCATCTGGTTCACTAATGTCCTTTGGGGAAGGAAATCTGCTGTCCTTACCTGGTCTGGCCTATATGTGACTCCAGACCCACAGCAATGTGGTTGACTCTTAAGCGCCCTCTGAAATGGCCGAGCAAGCCACTTGGGTGTAACAAACCGCTACAAGGAATAAGTATAAAACCGGACGGACTACTCAGCATCGACCTGAACACCGGCTTCGGACAGGACAACGGCACACCCAGCCCAATCGACCCTGCAAGGTCCTTCTCACTAACATATGGGGACTTATGCCAAAATTGGGAGAGCTGTCCCACAGACTAGTCAAGCAAGAGCCTGACATAGTTCTACTCACAGAATCATATCTTTCCACCAATGTCCCAAAACTCTTCCATCACCATCCCTGGATATGTCCTGTCCCAACGGCAGGACAGACCCACCCGAGGTGGCGCTCAGTGGTATGCAGTTGGGAGGGAGTGGCCCTGGGAGTCCTCAACATTGACTCCGGACACCATGAAATCTCATGGCTTCAGGTCAAGCATGGACACGGAAATCACCTGCTGATTACCACCTACCAGCCTCCCTCAGCTGATGAATCAGTACTTCTCCATGTTGAACACCACTTCGAAGAAGCACTGAGGGTAGCAAGGGCCTAGAATGTACTCTGGGTGGGGGACGCCAATGTCTATTTACTGCACCACTACTGACTGAGCTGGCCAAGTCCTGAAGGACATAGCTGTCAGACAATCAACGGATCAGATCAATGCTCTGCAGTCCTGCCACATCCAGGTGTGAATGGTGGTGGGCAATTAAACAACTAACAGGAGGAGAAGGCTCCATGAACATCCCCATCCTCAATGACGGCGGAGCCCAGCATGCAAGTACAAAAGACGAGGCTGAAGCTTTTGCAACCATCTTCAGCCAGAAGTGCCAAGTGGATGATCCAGATCGACCTCCTCCTGAGATCCTCACCATCACAGAAGCCAGTCTTCAGCCAATTTGATTCACCCCATGGGATATCAAGAAATAGCTGAGCTTACTGGATACAGCAAAGGTTATGGGCCTTGACAACATCCCAGCTGTTGTGCTGAAGACTTGTGCTCCAGAGCTAGCCACACCTCTAGCGAAGCTGTTCCAGTGCAGCTACAACACTGGCATCTACCTGACAATGTGGAAAATTGCCAGGTATATCCTGTCCACAAAAAGCAGAACAAATCCAATCTGGCCAATTACCACTCCATCAGTCTACTCTCTATCGTCAGCGAAGTGATGGAAGGGTGTCATCGACAGTGCTATAAAGTGGCACTTAATCATTTGACCGAGTGTGGTATCGAGGAGCCCTAGTAAAACTGAAGTCGATGGGAAGCGGAGGGAAAACTCTACTGGCTGGAATCATACCTAGCACAAAGGAAAATGGTTGTGTTTGTTGGAGGTCAGTTATCCCAGCCCCAGGACATCGCTGCAGGCGTTCCTCAGGGCGGTATCCTGAGCTCAACCATCTTCAGCTGCTTAATTAATGACCTTCCCTCCATCATAAGGTCAAAGTGGGTTTGTTTGCTGATGATTGCACAGTGTTCAGTTCCATTTGAAAATCCTCAGAAATGAAGCAGTTTATGGATGACATTCAGGCTTGGGCTGATATATGGCGCGAATGTTACTTGCCACTGAAGTGCCAGGCAATGATCATCTCCAACAAGCGAGAATTTAACCACCTCCCGGTGATGTTGAACGGCATTACCATCACAGAATCTCCAATCCTGGGGGTCACTATTGACCAGAAACTTAACTGGACTAGCCACATAAATACTGTGGCAACAAGAGTAGGTCAGAGGCTGGGTATTCTGTGGTGAGTTTCTCACCACCTGACTCCCCAAAGCCATTCCGCCATCTACAAGGCACAAGTCAGGAATGTGATGGAATACTCTCCACTTGCCTGGATGAGTGCAGCTCCAAAAGCAAGCTCGACACCATCCAGGACAAAGCAGCCCGCTTGATTGGCACCCCATCCACCACCTTAAACATTCACTCCCTCCACCACTGGCGGACCGTGGCTACAGTGTGTACCATTTACAAGCTGCACCGCAGCAACACGCCAAGCCTTCTTCGGCAGCACCTCCCAAACCCGTGACCTCTACCACCTAGAAGGACAAGGGCAGCAGGTGCATGGGAGCTCCATCACTTGCAAGTTCCCCTCCAAGTTACACACCGTCCACTTGGAAATATATCGCTGTTCTTTCTTTATCGCTGGGTCACAATCCTGGAACTCCCTCCCTAACAGCACTGTATCTTCACCTCCCTAACAGCACTGTATCTTCACTATAAGGACTGCAACGGTTCAAGAAGGCAGCTCACCACCACCATCTTGGGGAAGTCCAGAACCAGGGGTCACAGTCTAAGGATAAGGGATAAGCTATTTAGAACCGAGATGAGGAGAAACTTCTTCACTCAGAGTTGTCATCCAGTGAAATTCTCTACCGCAGAGAGTTGTTGATGCCAGTTCGTTGGATATATTCAAGAGGGATTTAGATATGGCCCTTGCGGCTAAAGGGATATGGAGAGAAAGCAGGAAAGGGTACAGTGAATGATGAGCCATGATCTTATTGAATGGTGGTGCAGGCTCGAAGGGCCGAATGACCTACTCCTGCAATTATTTTCGATGTTTCTATGAAAAAATAATCTGATGCTAGCATAACATTTTCAGCCGTATCAACTTGGCTAATTGATTGAATCTAATAATGTTATCGTTCTATTACTCCCTCTACATTGCGGATATCACAACAGGGGCACTATTTAAAACTAGGTTTAGTAAATGATTTCCCATAGCATTTTGTCCAATGTGTAAGTAAGCAATAATTTATAACATCTATAGATATTCAAGCTTGAAATATATCCTAGGTAGATCACTGGACCTGGAAAATAAATTCTGTTCTCTTAAGTTGTGCCCAGATTGCCTGGTCCTGCTGGGTCTCTTGACCTGGAGACCTATAACACTACCCAGATCAATTTTGGACCAATAGCTTGGTCTACCTGTACTCAAATTGTTTCAGCTGTACTGTGCAAAGCAAATATCATCACTCCATTACACCTAGCCAGCCTAGGGTCATTATCCCACCCTCCTGTCCAAAATAATCCATAATGACATGAAGTATAAACAGAAAATGTCGGAAGTGCACAGCAGGTCAGTCAGTATTTGTAAAGAGGAAAAAGAACAGGTTATGATGTATCAGGTGTGCATCCTTTATCAGAGCTAATGTAGATTTCCAGCATTTTCTATTTTTACCTCGCATTTCCAGGATTTGCAGTTTTTCTTTTCATTTTACTCCAATGTTGTGAACCAGAAACTTGAATTAGATTTCCTTCCAAATAAAACTAACACACTTAACTTTGGGTTTTAATCTTCTTTCCTGCCAATGCATAGTTTCCCAGTTTAGCTGGTGTATAAGCAACCTCTTTCCAGCTTTCTAGTTATTTTATGTAACTAGATTGTAGAGTAGTGTTTGAGTAGGAACTTGGTTGACTTGTTCTTAGATTTCCTGCTCTCTGATACAGACTGCTCCACAGCTTATTTGACAGTAAGTCTGCCAAAGTTTTGAATGATAAAAATCTGGAGGAATTGATAGGAAAACAATTCTTGTAAAATCAATAGTTAAAGTTGAGAGAACTATTTTCAGTGGGAAAAAAATACTATTTAACATTGCAGTTTCTGTGAAGCACCACTGTAAATGTCTCATGCTCTACTGTAGCAGTGTAATTTAGCTTCATAGATTCAGAGCAAGCAAGCTGCTGGACACACTGAAAATCTTATGATATTGTCGATCGATAGTGCCATGTCCTATAATGCACCAGGATCTGCACCATTTTGTCAGTTTGTTTTCCTTCGGTTAGCGGTTCTTTGCTACAGGTATCAGACCTTTCGTTACTAAAAGCTTGGAACAAATTCCAACCTCATTATCAGAGTAGGTTTGATTAGATAAACATGAGAGTATTGAATCTTCTGTTATCAAAAATTGTTGTCGAAGTATTCATTTTTTTGAGCTTTACCAGAAGCAGAAGGTTTTGTTACTGGATAGCACCAGGTGACAAATGTCCAGAAAACAGCACACTGGGCTGTCCATTTCAGCACCATAAGAACAAAAGAAACCGGAGCCATTTAATAAGATCATGACTGATCTGATCATGGACTCAGTTCCACTTCCCAGCCCGCTCCCCATAACCCTTGACTCCCTTATCGCTCAAAAGTCTGTCTATCTCCGCCTTAAATATATTCAATGACCCAGCCTCCACAGCTCTTTGGGGCAGAGAATTCCACAGATTTGCAACCTCGAAGAGAAGAAATTCTTCCTCATCTCAGTTTTAAATGGGCGGCCCCTTATTCTGAGACTATGACCACTAGTTTTTGTTTCCCAATGAGTGGAAAAATCCTCTCTGCATCCAACTTCTACGTTTCAATAAGATCACCTCTCATTCTTCTGAATTCCAATGAGTATAAGCCCAACCTACTCAACCTATCTTCATAAGTCAACCCCCTCATCTCTGGAATCAACCAAGTGAACCTTCTCTGAACCGCCTCCAATGCAAGTATATTCTTCCTTAAATACGGAGACCAAAACTGCACGCAGTACTCCAGATGTGGCCACACCAATACCCTGTACAGTTGTAGCAGGACTTCTCTGCTTTTATACTCCATCCCCCTTGCAATTTCCAGTTTGTTCTGTAGAATAGCTCCACTCCAGCGGGGAGCTTGAGAGGGTGAGATGGAGCATTGCAGCAAGGAAGATCGAGAAGAGCATTGGTGCGATGACACAGCCTTGTTTGGCCCCGGTTTGTACGTGAATTTGGTCTGTGGTGGATCCGTTGGTCAGGATCGCGGCTTGCATGTCATCATGGAGCAAGTGGAGGATGGTGACAAACTTTTGAGGGCAGCCGAAATTGAGGAGGACACGAAGGCCATGTACAGAGGTTGGTGCTGCTCCCTGCAATTCTCTTGAATTTGACGCACCCTTAAGTATTAACTCATGCAATACATGCCTGTGCTAAAAGCCATAGCAGAATGTTTGCACCAACATCTGTTGAAGGCATTAAATACTTTGCAAAATGGAATGGTCCACTCATGATCATTTTGTAAAATGCTTGTTGTCCAAACATTATACTGTACTTGCAAAACTTTGGGTTCATGGAGCGCACTTGTAAGGAACAGCTGCATTGTGTTTTCTGCATTGCTCTGAACAAGCGATGATCATAGTAAGCCTGCCAAGTCCAGCAACACTTATTTTTGGCATCATTGAACCAACTGGTGTCAAAGATTTGACAGCTATTGTTGAAACTGGCAGAGAGAAAACATTGGCATTGATAGAATGTTTGCATTGACTGGCACAGTTGACACACTTGCTGAATTCTGTGTAAATCAAGGGAAGATTATGTCTAGTCCATTCAAAGAATGACTAGACTGTTACATAGGACTGTTATGAAGTCCAGTTTAAAAAAAAAAAAGTGGGCTTTTCTCAGACAGAGACCCCTCAGTTCAGAGGTCCCAGAAAAGTATTGCCAAAGCAATTCCTGTTTTATACTCCTGGTCCTCCACTGTGGGGGATTGTTAACGCACCACTACCTTCACCTGTATGCCCTGATCAATACAATTTGCACAGTCAGCAAGGTCTTGACTGATAATGTATAATCTTTGACATCTAACCCTAAAATAAATTGAGAATCCATGAATTTAGTAAAGCCCTTGTGTAGTACACCAATTACAGACTGAACTGTTGTAGTTTAAACACTCTCCAGCATGGGAAATCTACAAATGATAATCCCTCAATATACTGCCTGAAAATCCAAGTGAATGGATGCAGTCAGTTGATGAATGTTATCAACCAATGGTGAAGGGACAGCTGGTTAATTCATTGTGGCACCTAGTCCTTGGATAGTTTCCTCTTACCGACTGCTAATGCCGAACTGCATTATCATGTCCACGATCTCCTTTTATTTAAATATCCTTCTCTATATGATGGTGTTATCGGGCCCTAAAATTAGCTTAAAGACTTGAGTGTTACTTTTTTGGAAAAGTGTAAATACCCAGAACGGCAGTAGAAAAGCACTAGAGCTCATTATGCAATCAAGTTCAAAGATGACGACAATAAATTTGCAACATATATCATGGTTTTATATATCTAGCTCAATATTTTAGTAGCAAATCTTGTCTGTTAGGATTTTAATTTCCATTGTTCTGAACTTTACCTTTCCTGTTTGTACGGGCTTATGTGTTAGAAAAACTGGTGAAACTATTAGAATTGCCTATTTTAGCTTTTGATGTCTGTGTAACATATGCTGACCAACACATAAACTTCTAAGTTGAAGTAATTACTTGTTTAATAAATGTTCTATAATACCATGGCCCAGAGTATAAATTTTGAAAGCCTCTCCAACATTTGGTCCAGGTAAAAAATAATTTATGTATGTTTCTCATTATTAATTATGAATCTATTGAGCATAATTTCTGTAATTAGGATTTTTAAATTTGCATTGGCCCTCTTTTTACCCTCCTTGCCCCCTTCTCCCCCCCCCCCCCCCCCCTCATCTTCACACTAAATAATGTTGTAACTTTAGTAAACAAGTAAGTTAATTGATCTTAACTGGGACTGTTGTTCAGATCCTACAAATGGCATCAGCACAAGTTCGGAAGAGCAGAGTCAGCCAGGTTTAGTATGTCTCAGTAAGGATACTGTTTGTTTGTTGCAAGTATACAGAGCATGCCTCCATTTATCATCACAAGCATATACTGTGAAAATGAAAATTGATCATCTTTGTATATAGACTATTAACTCCTTGTATGCCCCATTACTCTCGAGTACTTCAGGTACTCTTGTGGAAGAGTCCATTTTGGATGAAGCCTTAAAGGAATGTAAAGGGAGGACCAGGAAAACAAAGCGAGAAGGGTATTTGTGCCTTGTTTAAATTTGTGTCCCTTTATTAGAGTCTACATAAGGCTTTATGAGGCTTCTTGTGAAGAAAGCGGGCATTTTAAAACTTTCTAAAGCACATGCACCATTATAACTTAATATAATTGTTCCAAATTGAAGAGTCTGTTCAATAGATTTGTGGAAATTTAAGTGTGATAAGGCCATGATATTTTAGAAGGCAGCACATTTATCTGTACAGGTATTAATATTGAAGTTTGGCAGATAAAAGTATAAAATAAAAGCATGGTTATTTGTATTTAATAGATTATTGCTGACCTTTTTCAACAACTTGACTTTCAAGAATGTTGCTTCACGTTAACTGCTGTTAGATCTCTTAATTTCCAATGAAATACGAACTCCGATGGTAGTTTTAACTTCTTTATTTTGGCAGAGAGCAACAAGCTGCTGGCTGATTGCCAGTTCCTTTGTCTTACTGAAATCACATGGTCAAAATGGCTGTATTTATACCGGGTTCAATTACAGAAAAGAACTCGCCTTCTTTGACCTTATTGGCTCAATTAATAGTCTTTTAACGTTTTAATTGGCTCGCTACCCAAGGTCCGGAAATGTCAAGTTGATTGATGACTTAATGCAATGTGGCCTGTGTTTTTTCACAGCCTGTCTAAATGAGCCTGTTTGAATACTCTATCACTGCCGATTACTGTCATTTGGGGGTTACATTATGATTTCACTGGCAATGGAGCACAGCTTGAAAGTAGGCCATTTGGACCCTCTAGCTCTTTAATCGAAAGAAACCTTCTGTCACCATTACTGCAGTTGTTTCTCCTGTTCTCCGTTCACTTCCCCCACCACATAGTAACGTGCGTTTCTGTCTCCTTATTCTCCCCTCATCAACAGTGTCACCTTTTTCCCCTCAATGGATTTTCGCCACCTCAAAGTGCAGAGCATTTTTTTAAATACCCATTTTCAATAAGATTTCTGTCCCCTCAAAAGTTCTCTTTCACCACTCTCTCAATGGATTTCTGTCTTTCCCTTCTAACCCCACTTCCCCTGCCCAGCTCAGCTTTGTGTCTTTGCCTCTTCCTGCCTCTCTCTCTAGGTATGTTTATCTCTGTCTCTTTCACCCTCCTTTAAATAGTTTCTCGGTCTTCCTTCTTTCACATAACCCCACCCAAAAGAGGGACGCTTTCCTCTCCCTCAGCCCCAACAGGATCAGTCAGTCTCTCTCCTCGCCCCATTTTCTAGGTTCCAGTATTGCTGAAATCAATAAGTGAGGAATTCAAAATCTGACTCCTGTCCAAAGTGGATGACCTCACATTTGTCTACATTGATAGCCGTTTGCCACAGTTTTGCCCATTCACTTAATCTATTGATAGCGCTTTGTAATGTTATGCTTTCATCTACAGTGCCGCTATCTTTCTGTCATCGGCAAATTTGGATATATGACCACCTATGCTGTCATCTAAGTCTTTTAATAAATACCGTGAATAGTTGAGGCCAGAATACTAGTCATCTCCTACCAAATTGAGTACCTACCCATTATTCCTACTGCCTGTCTCCTGCCGCTCAGCCAATTTTCTAACCAGGTCAATAATTTGCCCACAATTAGTTAACAGTCTCATCAAATGCCTTCTGGAAGTCCATATAAATAACATTCATAGACATTCCCCTGCCTATTACATTAGTCGTCACCTCAAAAAAATCAATCAGATTTGTCAGGCATGATCTACCTTTCACAAATTCATGCTGGCTCTCTGATCAACTCATTTTTGAGGTATTCAGTCATCCTATCCTTAATTATAGACTCTAGTAACCATCTGGTCCTGGGGATTTGTCACTCTTTAGTGCCATTGTGTTCTTCATTACTGTTATTTGTTTTACATTAATTTTATTGAGTCCCTGTCCCTGATTTAGTTTCCTTGGGATTTCTGGCATGCTCATCATCATCATAGGCGGTCTCTCGAATGAGGATGATTTGCTTCCACGAGTTCGCAGGTGTTTCGATGAAGGACCCGATGTTCCAGTCCTGAACTCCAATTGAGGGGGTGGAAGATGCCCTGTGCGTGAATTTTTTTAACGTGTAGTGACTGTTGCACCCCAGCCACCACACGGGCTTGGCAGAGCTAGGTCTTGGTCCAGTGGCAAGGATTAACCAAGACGACTGGAGATTCGCTCTGCTACACGGACCTAGTGCGCGCACATGTCGCAGTGTGAGCTGACCCGTGCTGGCCCTGGGCCCTCAGCTCTTCTGGGCCCTGGGCCCTCAGCTCTTCTGGGCCCCGTACCCTCATCTGCCTCACCTCCGCCACGATCTCTCACTGCTCCTCTGCCACAAATATTCACCGTATCTCGCCACAAACACTTGCCGCTCATCCGCCCTGACCTTCCCACTCCTCTGTACCTGGGTCCTGCCGATGTTCCTGCCCACGTTCTAAAACGGCGACCAGGGTTTTGATGATGTCACCCAGTCGCCCATCTCAAAATTGTCGCACACTTGGAGCAGCTCCCGCTGGAGGTTGAAGTGGTATGCCGCTCCAGCTCTTATACTTGCCGACCTGCGGAGCTGTTCTCTCGCAGGTCGAGGGGCCACGACATGCTATCCTGATACTGACCACATATTTTCCCAGATTGGTATGCCCCAGAATATTTTTCCAGGTCACTGGATTGTTGCTTATACATACAACAAGAGGAACGGATTATATTTCAGAAAAAGTAATTTTTGTGGTGCTGGTAGTGTAGCTGCAAATTCTTGCAAACAAACTCACTTCAATGATCAGTAGTTCAGAAGCAAAGAAGTACGCGATTGCTTTATTCCAAGTAGAAATTGAAGAGATTAAAATGTACGTATTTTTCACTGTGTGGAACTGGGCAACTGAACAGTTATACAATTAATGCAAAATTCCTGCTTACTATTTACAGACTAAAATTTACAAAATATCATTATTTCTTGTATTTATAGATCATAAATTTGCAGAAGTACTGATTTGTGTTTTGTAAAAATGACATTTTGTATTTTTTTAGTTCCATGGCATATGTATAAAATATTAATAATGTACCCTATGTTTAAATAAATACAAGCATTGAAGTGCTATATTTATCCAGACTTGAACTTCTTCCCATATCATTAATGGCCTGAGACTACCAGTGCTGTTGAACTTGCTCCTTTGTATATTGTGGGGTGCATTTCACAGTATTGGAGCAACAATTAATTGTGCAAATGATTTGCAACTTTATCTTCTGCCTGCTGGACCATCTCCAATGTGGGAAGAGTCCATATTGGCTAGAAATTTGGAAAACACATTACTGCCATGTATGGGTAGTTGAACTGCTTAGCCTGTTGGTGGGCAGAGATATAATGGCCTTTGGTCTCCAGGGCACAGCTGCTTCTGAACATGACGGCAGAAAATACTTCCTAAGTTAGTTCTGACATCTCTGAAACCAGTAGCAGTGACTCATTTTATCTTAAAATGCTTCTGCTAATGTCAGAGGTGCTGTGATGGTACTACAGGTAAATTCACCATTACATACTAGGTTACATGCTAAAGACTGCAGCCTTTGACACAGTTACTACTCCATCCTTCTCCAACGCCTCTCCACCATCGTCCAGCACTCGCCTGATTCCATTCTGATCTATCTAATTGTAGCCAGAGAATCACATTCAACGGCTTCTCTTCCCACCCCTGCATCGTTACCTCTCATGTCCCCCAAGGATCTATCCTTGGGCTCCTCTTGTTTCTCGTCTACAGGTTGCCCTTGGCGACATCATCCGAAAACACAGTGTCAGTGTACGCTGATGACACCCAGTTCTAACTCACCACCTCTTCTCTCGACCCCTCTACTGTCTGTAAATTGTCAGACTACTTGTCCGACATTCAGTTCTGGGTGAGCAGAAATCTCTTCCAACTATATATTGGGAAGACCGAAGCCATTGTCTTCAGTCCCCGCTACGAACTCCGTTCCCTAGCCACTGACTCCATCCCTCTCCAAACTTCTGTCTGAAGCTGAACCACACTGTTCGCAACCTTGGTGTCGTATTTAACCCTGATATGAGCTTTCAACTACATATCCGTAGCATAACTAAGACTGCCTATTTCCATCTCCATAACATCGCCCTTCCCCGTTCTTGCCACAGCTCATCCGCTGCTGAAGCCCTCATCCATGCCTTTGCTACCTTTTAGACTTGACTATTCCGATGCACTCCTGGCTGGCCTCCCACATTCTACCCTCCGTAAATTAGAGGTGATCCAAAACTCTGCAGCCCATGTCCTAACTCGCACCAAGTCCTGCTCACCCATCACATCACCCCTGTGTTCGCTGACCTACATTGGCTCCCGGTTAAGCAACGCCTTGATTTAATAATTCTCATCTTTGTTTTCAAATGCCTCCATGGCCTCGCCCCCTCCCTATCTCTGTAATTTCCTTCAATCCCACAACCCTCCTCGAGATGTCTGCGCTCCTCTAATTCTGCCCTCTTTTGTGTATCCCTGATTATAATCGCTCACCCATTGGAGGCCGTGCCTTCTGTTGCCTAGGCCCTAAGCTCTGGCATTCCCTGCCTAAACCTCTGCGCCTCTCCATCTCTCCTTCCTCCTTCAAGACGCTTCTTAAAACCTATCTCTTTGAACAAGCTTTTGGTCACCTGCCCTAATTCCTCCTTATGTGGCTCTTGTCAAATTTTTTGTCTCATAATACTCCTGTGATGCGCCTTGGGACATTTCACTAGGTTAAAGGCATATCTAAATGCAAGTTGTTGTTGTAAAACAGATTCCTTGGCCATAGAATAGTACAGCACAAAAGGAGGCCATTTGGCCCGTCTAGTGCGCCGCTCTTTCGAAGAGAAATCCAGTTAGTCCAACTCTTACCCCATATCCCTGCAATTTTTTCTCCAAGTACTTATCCAATTCCCTTTTGAAGGCTGCTATTGAATCAGTTGTATCTACTACCATCCGTGCATTCCAAATCCTAACCACTCGTTGAGTAAAAAAGGTTTACCTCTGGTTCTTTTGCCAATCACCTTCAATCTGTAATGTCTCGTTACTGACCCTTCAGCCATTGGAAACAGTTTCTCTTTATTTACTCTTTTTAAACCTTTCATGATTTTAAACACCTCTATCAAATATGGGCCCCTACAACATCCCGGCTGTTGTGCTGAAGACTTGTGCTCCAGAACTAGCCGTGTGTCTAGTCAAGCTATTTCAGTACAGCTACAACACTGGCATCTATCTGACAATGTGGAAAACTGCCTAGGTATGTCCTGTCCACAAAAAGCAGGACAAATCCAATCTGGCTAATTACTGCCCCATCAGCCTACTCTCAATCATCAGCAAAGTGATAGTAGGTGTCATTGACAGTGCTATAAAGTGGCACTTGCTCACCAATAACCTGCTTACCGATGCTCACTTTGGGTTCTGCCAGGACCACGTGGCTCTAAACCTCATTACAGCCTTGGCCCAAACATGGACAAAAGAGCTGAATTCCAGCGGTGAGGTGAGAGTGACTGCCCTTGACATTAAGGCAGCATTTGACCGAGTGTGGCATCAAGGAGCCCGAGTAAAACTGAAGTCAATGGGAATCGGGGTGGGGGGGGGGGGGGGAACTCTCCACTGGCTGGAGTCATACGTAACACATAAAGGAAGATACTTGTGGCTGTTGGAGGTCAATCAGCCCCAGGACATTGCTGCAGGAGTTCTTTGGAGCAGTGTCCTAGGCCCAAGCATCCTTAGCCGCTTCATCAATGCCCTTCCCTCCATCATCAGGTCAGAAGTGGGGATGTTCAATGACTGCACATTGTTCAGTGCCATTCGCAACTCCTCAGATAATGGAACAGTCCATGCCTGCTGCAGCAAGACCTGGACAACATTCAGGCTTGGGCTGATAAATGGCAAGTAATATTCACACCAAGCAATGACTATCTCTAACAAGCGAGAGTCTAACCACCGCCCCTTGACATTCAACGGCATTACCATCGCCGAATCCCCCAATGTCAACATTCTGGATTCACCATTGCCGAGAAACTTAACTGGGTTAGCCACATAAATACTGTGGCAACCAGGTCAGAAGCTGGGTATTCTTATGGGAAGTGTCTCACCTCCTGACTCCCCAAAGTTTTTCCACCATTGACAAGGCACAAGTCAGGAGTGTGATGGAATACTCTCCACTTGCCTAATTGAGTGCAGCTCCAATAACACTCTAAGCTCCACACCATCCAGGACAAAGCAGCCCACTTGATTGGCACCCCATCCACCACTTTAATCACTCACTCTCGCCACCACCGGCGCAACGTGTCTGCAGTGTGTACCATCTATAAGATGCACTGCAGCAACTCGCCAAGCCGCCTTCGGCAGCACCTCCCAAACCCGCGACCTCTACCACCTAGAAGGACAAGGGCAGCATACACTTGGCAACACCGCCACCTCCACGTTCCCCTCCAAGTCACACAGCATCCTGACTTGGAAATATAGGGCTAGATTTTTTCCAACCCCATTTTTCGGCGCACTCAGCCGAAATGCGCCGACTTTGTCGCTCAAAATGGCACCAACAAACTTAGATTATCCTGGCCCCTCTGCTGAGTGTCCTGGGTCCTGACGCAGTGTCCATGGTGAAGTGGGGGGGAGGTTGGAGCTACAGCCCTGCGCCGGAAACACTGCCGGCAGCTGTCCACATGTGCAGTGGAGTCTGCGCGCATGCTCCTCATCCTCCCAGCGTGTTCTGCAAGCTGTCAGCAGGACCCGATGCACATCACCCTTATCCTTGGCCGAGGGGATGCCCCGATGATCGCTTCCCCTATCCCTGGCTGAAGGGACGCCCCGATGATCGTTTCCCCTATCCCTGGCCGAATGGTCTCCCGCACCAGCCCGTGAGCAACTTGTTTCTGGCGATTTGAGCCCCTGAAAGGAGTTGATCCCAAGTTTCTGAGGAACATGCGGTTTGCCAAGAAGCACAACAAGAAAGGAACGGGGAAGGTTGAAGGCAAAAAATAAAAAGGACCAACCGTCTTGATGAGCTAACATCTACTGTCCTTGAGAATGGCAGCCCTGTGATGTATTGTATTCCAAATTGTTTATTTTGAATAAAACCCAAGTGGTTGGAACTTTAAAAAAAACTTGTTTCAGGCATAAAGTTATGACTTCTATTTTTTATTTGTTATTGATTGATTGTTACTTTTTGTGCTTTGTTTAGTGTTTTGTAAGTCTTGGTGCAGGTCCTCAGCTTCCTTCTATTTTTTATTATTGAATGCTTATTTTTGTGCTTTGTTTAGTGCTTTGTAAGTCTTGGTGCTTTAACTGTACTAACTTGCGCCGATTTCTTAACTGCCCGCAAGGTTTTTCAGAGCTGGCCACATACGCTGACCTAAGTTGATTTTGGAGTAAGTTTTAGCTGGCCAAGGTGGCATAAATAGCCAAAACTGGCATAAGTGGCTGGGAACTTTTGGGATAAAAAAAAACTCAACTAAAAAAAATCGTACCTAACTGAGTTACTCTGGAGCAAGTTGATTGGGGAAAGTGGCATTTTTTAACTTATGCCAGAAAAAAAACAACTGACTCCAAAAAAAAATTGGAGCAAGTCATGGCCAAAATTGTCGCTTGGTTAAAATCCTGGAACTCCCTCCCTAACTGTGGGAATACCTTCACCACAAGGACTGCAGCGGTTCAAGAAGGTGGCTCACCATCACCAACTGGAGAGCAATTAGGGATGGGCAATAAATGCTGACCTTGCCTGCGATGCCCACATCCCATGAACAAATAAAACATTTTTTTAATTCTCTTAGCTTCCTCTGCTCCAGAGACAACAAACCAGCTTCTCTAGTCTATCCACGTAACTGTAATCCTTCATCCCTGGAAGCATTCTAGTAAATCTCTTCTGTACTCTCGCCAAAGCGTTCATATCCTTCCTAAAGTGTGGTGCCCAGAACTGGGGCCGAATTAGTGTTTTACATAGGTTTAGCATAACTTTCTGGCTTTTATACTCTGTGCCTTTATTTATAAAGCCCAGGATCCCATATGCTTTATTAACTGCTCCTGTCCTGCCACCATCCAAGATTTGTGCAGAAGCACTCCCAGGTCTCTCTGTTCTTGCACCCCTTTTTAAAATTGTACCATTTAGCATGTATGGTCTCTCCTCATTCTTCCTACCAAAATGTTACACCCCTCACTTTTCTGCATTGAATTTCATCTGGTATGTGTTTGCCCATTCCACCAGCCTGTTTGTCTGTCTGTCTCGAAGTCTATTATTATCTTCCTCACTGTTTATTACACTTCCAAGTTTAGTGTCATCTGCAAATTTCTAAATTGTGCCCATGCTCCCAAGTCCAAGTCATTAATGAACTTCGCAGTGGTCCTAGTACTGAACCTTGGGGAACTTCACTTTATACCTTGCTCCAGTTCAAAAAACAGCCATTCACCACAACTATACCATAACCAATTTTGTACCCATGCTACAGTACTACTGCCACTTTTATCCCATGGGCTTCAATTTTGCACACAAACCTAATGTGGTATTTTATCAAATACCTTTTGAAAGTCCATATACAGAACATCAACTGCACTGTCCTCATCCATCCTCTGTTACCTCATCAAAAAATCAAGTGAGTCAGACACAATTTGTCTTGAACAAATTGTACTGACTGTCCTTTGGGCAGTAATCGAGGAGCATTGTTCCTTTGTTAAATTAATTTCTTAAGTGATTAACATATTTTAACTGAACACTATTAAAAGAGAACATTGCTGTTGGAAGTGCATAACTGACAAGAGATGTGCTTTGTTATATTCAGTACATTATTGATGCAAGAATTGAAAACTGAGCTGAAAATTTTTTTAAATGTTCGTTTTGAAAAAAATGTGTTTCTTTGTAATTCAATTTCCTTATATTTCAGATGAACTCTCATAACACATTTGTTATGTTTGATGTCAATAAGGCAGATCTGTATTTTCCTGTTAAACGAAGTAGTTCAGGATTGTCTGTTACAAGCCAAGAGAGTGAATGCAAATTCTAGTAAATCAATTATAAAAGAATTGCCATGCCTTGTATTGCACCCAGGAACCAAAAAATAAACAAAATAAGAACCAAGCTTTACAGCAGTTGTATCCACATCTGAAAAGAGGGAGCGGGGTTATTAGGTAGACCTTTCGTCAGAACTGATTACTGATTTTGAATAATTACGATGGGCTGTTCCTGTTAAATAAAGAATTCTTATGAGAAAATCATGGAACTGAACAGTCAAAGACAAAAGGTCAAAAACATAGTGATTGACAGTTGGCTTTCGAGAGGACTTGGTGATAATTCCAAATTCTTATTCTGTTATTTTCTGGGTTATAGCCACCTCTATAAAACAGCTGCTTAAAGCCTCAGTAATCCACAGTATTTTCAATTTCGCTACTCAATATTTTCTGAGTAAATGGCTTTAAGCTGTATTAACTTTATATACTGTATATAAGCTGAAGGTTGTTTTTCTCCAAGATTTGGTTAAAGGAGTTAAGGCAGGCATAAATCTCTCCCCACCTGCCATATATTACAAATGCTGATAGGATAACAATTGTGAATGTGTGGAATCAGCCATGTAAAATACACTTTGCTAAATCTGTCTCCCATTTACTCACTTATAAAGTGAAGATTTAAATATCATCATTTAATGTCAATATTTAGCCCTTTGTTTTAACATAGTAGTATACTATATATCGCAGTAGTATATAACGCGTGGAATATAAAGTAATAAATTCCTTCAAAGGGTATGAGGATTTTATATCTTACAATATTTCTGGCATTGAGGTTCTGTTGCACAGTGCTACTTTATTTAGTTTGCAACCAAAACTGTTAATTTCTCACTACTTCATCATTTATTATGACAACAAGAACAACAACGACAACTTTTATTTATATAATGCCTTTAACGTAGTAAAAAGTCCCAAGGCGCTTCACAGGAGTGTTGTAAAACAAAATATGACACCGAGCCATATAAGAAGGAATTAGGGCAGATGACCAAAAGCTTGGTCAAAGAGAGAGGTTTTAAGGAGCGTCTTAAAGGAGGAGAGAGAACGATGACGTGGAAATAGGCAGTCTTAGTTATGGCACAGATATGTGATCAGAAGCTCATTTCAGGGTCAGATATGACACCATGGTTGCAAACAGTCTGGTTCAGCCTCAGACAGATACTGGGGAGAAGGCTGGAGTCGGTGGCGAAGGAGTGGAGTTTGTGGTGGGAACTGAAGACAATGGCTTTGCTCTAATCAATATAAAGCTTGGAGGAGATTTCTGCTTACATAGTACTGGATGTCGGACAAGCAGTCTGACAATTTACAGACTGTAGAGGGGTCGAGAGAAGAGGTGATGAGTTAGAGCTGGGTGTCGCAGCATACATGTGGAAACTGTCGCTGTGTTTTTGGATGATATCGAGGGGCAGCATGTAGTTGAGAGCTAGAAGAGGGCCAAGAATAAATCCTCCAGGGACACCAGAGATGATGATGTGGGAGCGGGAAGAGAAACCATTTCAGGTGATTCTCTAGCTATGATTAGATAGATAAGAATAGAACCAGGCGAGTGCGGTCTCATCCAGCTGGATTTCGGTGGAGAGGCGTTAGCAGAGGGATGGAGTGGGTCAACTGTGTCAAAGGCTGCAGATAGGTTGAGAAGTACGAGGAGAGATAGTTTACCTTTGTCACAGTCACATAGGATGTCATTTGTGACTTTGCTAAGAATCATTTGGTACTGTGGCAGGGCGGAAACCTGATTGAAGCGATTCAAACATGGACTTCTGGGAAAGATGGGCATGTATTTGGAAAGCAACAACATGTTCAAGAGTGGAAAGGAAGGTTGGGATGTCTGCAAGGACAGAGAGTCATTGGTTGTTTTTTTGAGGAGGGGTGATGACGCAAGGTTTAAAGGAGATGGGGACAATACCTGACTGGAGAGAACCATTAACAATATCAGCTAACATCGGAGCCAGAAAGGGAAGTTGGGTGGCCAGTAGTTTAGTGGGAGTTGGGTTGCGGGAGCAGGAAATGGGCCTCATCATGGACAAGATGAGCTTGGAGAGGGCATATGGGGGATCGACAAGAAACTGGAGAAAGATAAGAGTTCAGGGCAAGGGCAGGCGGTAACCTTAGAGGAAGTGGCAGAGGCAGCTGATTTGATGGTCTCAATCTTGGAGACAAAAAAGTCCATGAGCTCTTTTTACTTGTTGGAAGTGAGGGTGGAGTGGACAGGGGAGAGGGGTTTCAGAACGTGGTTTGCAGTGAAGAAAAGAAGCGCGAGGTATATTTGCAATCCAGAAAGATCCTAGAATAGTGAGCAATTTTGGCAGACAAGAGTCGGACCTGATAGTGCTTTATGTGGTCCAGCTGGATGGTTGAACCAGTTGTTCCCCATATTGTTTCAAGTCTGTGTCCCTTGGACATAAGGGAGCAGAGGTGAGGGCTGTACCGGGGGCGAGTATTGGTTTTAATAGGGATTCTGGCATTAAAGCTGGTGTTGAGGGTGTGATTGAGCAGATCTGTAGCTGCAGAAATGTCGTGGTGAATGATTTATTAAGTAATTATTATAGTCTTTTGTATAAATCCGTCACCTGGTAATTCATTGTTGATTTATACAGAGCAATGATTTCTATCCAGAGTCTCTTGCATTTATGCATGCGCTCTCCCGACTTCTAATACTCCTTATCCCCCTCTCCTCTGTTGGTGGCTGCTTGTTCAACTTACTGTACTCCTGTCGTCTGGAGCTCCCTGCCTAGTTCACTCTGTCCTGCCACCTCCATTCATGTTTCCAATAACCTCTACCATAGGGTTTTTGACTATTCCTTTGGCTTCCTACTCTACCCAACCAGTTGTCCTTTTTTCCCTCCTGTTTGGCATCTACACCTCTGTTGTATATGCAATAACTATTAGATTGAGTACTGTTTAACTCAAAGAAGTAACATACAAACATAGAAAATAGGTGCAGAAGTAGGCCATTCGGCCCTTCGAGCCTGCACCACCATTCAATAAGATCATGGCTGATCATTCACCTCAGTACCCCTTTCCTGCTTTCTCTCCATACCTCTTAATCCCTTTAGCCGTAAGGGCCAGATCTAACTCCCTCTTGAATATATCCAATGATCTGGCATCCACAACTCTCTGCGGTAGGGAATTCCACAGGTTAACGACTCTCTGCGTGAAGAAGTTTCTCCTCATCTCAGTCCTAAATGGTTTACCCCTGATCCTCAGAAGAATGAGAGGGGACCTCATAGAAACGTTTAAAATTCTGACGGGTTTAGACAGGTTAGATGCAGAAAGAATGTTCCCAATGTTGCAGAAGTCCAGAACCAGGGGTCACAGTCTGAGGATAAGGGGTAAGCCATTTAGGACCGAGATGAGGAGAAACTTCTTCACCCAGAGAGTGGTGAACCTGTGGAATTCTCTACCACAGAAAGTAGTTGAGGCCAATTCACTAAATATATTCAAAAGGGAGTTAGATGAAGTCCTTACTACTCGGGGGATCAAGGGTTATGGCGAGAAAGCAGGAAGGGGGTACTGAAGTTTCATGTTCAGCCATGAACTCATTGAATGGCGGTGCAGGCTAGAAGGGCTGAATGGCCTGCTCCTGCACCTATTTTCTATGTTTCTATGTTTCTATGTTTCTATGACCCCTGGTCCTGGACTTCCCCAACATCGGGAACATTCTTCATGCATCTAACCTGTCCTGTCCCGTCAGAATCTTATATGTTTCTATGAGATCCCCTCTCATCCTTCTAAACTCCAGTGTATAAAGTCCCAGTTGATCCAGTCTCTCCTCATATGTCAGTCCAGCCATCCCTGGGATCAGTCTGGTGAACCTTCGCTGCACTCCCTCAATAGCAAGAACGTCCTTTCTCAGATTAGGAGACCAAAACTGAACACACTATTCCAGGTGAGGCCTCACCAAGGCCCTGTACAACTGCAGTAAGACCTCCCTGCTCCTATACTCAAATCCCCTAGCTATGAAGGCCAACATGCCATTTGCCGCCTTCACCGCCTACTGTACCTGCATGCCAACTTTCAATGACTGATGTACCATGCTACCCAGGTCTCGTTGCACCTCCCCTTTTCCGAATCTGTCGCCATTCAGATAATATTCTGCCTTTGTGTGTTTTTGCCACCGAAGTGGATAACCTCACATGTATCCACATTATATTGCATCTGCCATGCATTTGCCCACTCACCTAACCTGTCCAAATCACCCTGCAGCCTCTTAGCATCCTCGTCATGGCTCACACCGCCACCCAGTTTAGTGTCATCCGCAAACTTGGAGATATTACACTCAATTCCTTCACCCAAATCATTAATGTATATTGTAAAGAGCTGGGGTCCCAGCACTGAGCCCTGCGGCACTCCACTCGTCACTGGCTCCCATTCCAAAAAGGACCCGTTTATCCTAACTCTCTGCTTCCTGTCTGCCAACCAATTCGCTATCGACGCCAGTACATTACCCCCAATACCATGTGCTTTGATTTTGCACACCAATCTCTTATGTGGGACCTTGTCAAAGGTCTTTTTGAAAGTCCAAATACACCACATCCACTGGTTCTCCCTTGTCCACTCTACTAGTTACATCCTCAAAAAATTCCAGAAGATTTGTCAAGTATGATTTCCCTTTCATAAATCCATGCTGACTTGGACCGATCCTGTTACTGCTTTCCAAATGCGCTGCTATTTCATCCTTAATAATTGATTCCAACATTTTCCCCACGACTGATGTCAGGCTAACCAGTCTATAATTACCCGCCTTCTCTCTCCCTCTTTTTTAAAAAGTGGTGTTACATTAGCTACCCTCCAGTCCATATGACCTTGGCTCTGCTTTATTAAGGCCCAAAGTGACTAATATACAAAATGGTTGGCCTTTTATACTTGGGCTGCACACACGTGCGTGCAGCCCAATGGCCTCTAACAGTGACGCCATCTAATGGCTAGTGATCCCAAAAGTACATACATGAAAATACCCCCCTCTGAGATATTAACACAATCTTTTACAAATTGAGACTGTCCGGTGTTTTATGCACCCTGGTTGACCGTCTCAGTTCAACTCCAGCCTTGGTTGAGTGTTCAGAGTCTGTTGTGACTGGTGGCTGGGTGGCTGACCTGGTGGGAGTGGCAATGGCCATGTCCGGGATTGAAAGTCCATTTTTATTGAACATGTCAGTGATTGAAAATCCCGATTTACTGATGACCACTGAGTCCTCTAATGACTGGGGGTAGGTTGGTTGGTCGTTGATTGTTCCGGTTCGTCTGTATGCCGCAGCTTTGTCTGATCCATATGTTTCCTGCATGTTTGTCCATTTTTGAGCTTGACGATGAATACTCTGTTGCTCTTGGCCATGACAGTACCAGCGATCTACTTGGGACCCTGACCATAATTCAGAACACATACCGGATCATTTACAGAAATATTGTATGACACAGCTGCGCGATCGTGATACCCTTGCTGACTTTGTCTTCTATATTCAACATGATTATTCAAGTTAGGGTGTACAAGAGATAGCTTGATTTTAAGACCTCTCCATCATTAGTTCAGCAGGTGAGATCCTGGTAAGCATGTGTGGTCTTGTCCTGTAACTAAGCAATATGCATGACAGGCGGGTCTGCAGTGACCCTTGGGTTGCTCACTTCATACTCTGCTTTATGATTTGGACAGTACGTTCTGCTTGCCCATTGGATTCAGGTTTGAACGGTGCTGACCTTACATGTTTGATACCATTGAGTTTCATGAACTCTTGAAACTCCTGACTGGTGAAGCACGATCCGTTGTCGCGAACAACGATGTCAGGCAGACCATGTGTCGCGAACATGAAACTGAGATTCTCAATAGTAGCTGTGGATGTGCTGGATGACATGATTATACACTTTCTCCTCGAATATGCATCCAACTCAACTAAAAACATTTTCCCCAGGAAAGGACCTGTAAAGTCTATGTGGATCCTGGATCATGGTTTGGATGGCCTCAACCACAGACTCAGCAGTGAATCTGCTGGTGCTTTGCTGAGCTGCATGCAAGTGTTGCACTGATGCACACATGATTCCAGCTCAGAGTCAATCCTCGGCCAGCATACATGAGACCTGGCGTTGGCTTTCATCATTACAATGCCGGGATGTGTGCTATGTAGCTCACATACAAATTTCTCTCTCCCTTTCTTGGGCATAACAACACGATTGCCCCACAGTATACAATCCGACTGAATAGACAGTTTGTCTTTACGACGAATGTAAGGTTTGCTCTCCTTGCACATTTTGCTTGGGTATGGCAGACCAGTCACCTTTGAGGATGCAACTCTCCACTCTCTCTCCTGCGACAGTTGGAACTGGTGCTCTCCACTCTGTCTCTCCTGCGACAGTTGGAACTGGTGCTCTCCACTCTCCTGCGACAGTTGGAACTGGTGCTCTCCACTCTCCTGCGACAGTTGGAACTGGTGCTCTCCACTCTCTCTCCTGCAACAGTTGGAACTGGTGCTCTCCACTCTCCCATCCTGTGACAGTTGGAACTGGTGCTCTCCCCTCTCTCCTGTGACAGTTGGAACTGGTGCTTTTCACACTCCTCTTGGTGTAGGAGGGAGGGCTTTAGTTTCCTGAACAATTGGGACCGCTTCTGGGGAAGGTGGGACCTGTACAAGTCGGACAGGTTACACCTCAACAGAGACGGAACCAATGTTCTCGCGAGTGGTTTTGATAGTACAGTTGGGAGGGCTTTAAACTAGCTTGGCAGGGGGTTGGGAACCCAGGAGAGGGCTCTGAGCGAGTTAGAGTGGGTGAGAGCTCAGATGAACAGAACCCCAAGAAAGAATGCAAAAGGCAGGAGGCAACAGAGCAGAGTAGCACTGGGGTAAGTGTAAACCGCAAGGTGATAGGAAGGGACAATATGTATGAATATAAAGGGGCTGCAGGAGGGGTCAAAACTAAAAATCGTGGTTTAAAAACTAGTATTAAAACACTTTACCTAAATGCACACAGCATTCGAAACAAAGTAAATGAGTTGACGGCACAAATCATTACAAATGGGTATGATTTGGTGGCCATTACTGAAATGTGGTTGCAGGGTGGCCAAGACTGGGAATTAAACATACAGGGGTATCTGACAATTCGGAAAGATAGTGCTCAACAAAAATATATTCCAGAGAAAAAGAAGGGCGGTAAGCTAAGGGATAACCAGCCTCATCAAATTAAAAACCAATGTGTATAAGGTGGCCAAGGTTAGTGGGAAACTAGAAGATTGGGAAAATTTTAAACGACAGCAAAGAATGACTAAGAAAGCAATAGAGAAGGGGAAGATAGATTACGAAAGTAACTTGCGCAAAACATTAAAAACAGATAGTAAAAGCTTTTATCGATATATAAAACGGAAAAGAGTGACTAAAGTAAATGTTGGTCCCTTAGAAGATGAGAAGGGGGATTTAATAATGGGAAATGTGGAAATGGCTGAGACCTTAAACAATTAGTTTGCTTCGGTCTTCACAGTGGAAGACACAAAAACCATGCCAAAAATTGCTGGTCACGGGAATGTGGGAAGGGAGGACCTTGAGACAATCACTATCACTAGCGGGGTAGTGTTGGACAAGCCAATGGGACTCGAGGTGGACAAGTCCTCTGGTCCTGATGAAATGCATCCCAGGGTATTAAAAGAGATGGCAGAAGTTATGGCAGTTGCATTCGTTATAATCTACCAAAATTCTCTGGACTCTGGGGAGGTGCCATCGGATTGGAAAGCAGCTAATGTAACGCCTCTGTTTAAAAAAAAAGGGGGCAGACAAAAGGCAGGTAACTATAGGCCGGTTAGTTTAACATCTGTAGTGGGGAAAATGCTTGAAGCTATCATTAAGGAAGAAATAGCGGGACATCTAGATAGGAATAGTGCAATCAAGCAGACGCAACATGGATTCATGAAGGGGAAATCATGTTTAACTAATTTACTGGAATTCTTTGAGGATATAACGAGCATGGTGGATAGAGGTGTACCGATGGATGGTGGTGTATTTAGATTTCCAAAAGGCATTCGATAAGGTGCCACACAAAAGGTTACTGCAGAAGATAAAAGTACGCGGAGTCAGAGGAAAATGTATTAGCATGGATCGAGAATTGGCTGGCTAACAGAAAGCAGAGTGTCGGGATAAATGGGTCCTTTTCGGGTTGGAAATCGGTGCTGGGACCACAACTGTTTACAATATACATAGATGACCTGGAAGAGGTGACAGAGTGTAGTGTAACAAAATTTGCAGATGACACAAAGATTAGTGGGAAAGTGGGTTGTGGAGAGGACACAGAGGCTGCAAAGAGATTTAGATAGGTTAAGCGAATGGGCTAAGGTTTGGCAGATGGCATACAATGTCGGAAAATGTGAGGTCATCCACCTTGGGAGAAAAAAACAGTAAAAGGGAATATTATTTGAATGGGGAGAAATTACAACATGCTGCGGTGCAGAAGGACCTGGGGGATCTTGTGCATGAATCCCAAAAAGTTAGTTTGCAGGTGCAGCAGGTAATCAGGAAGGCGAATGGAATGTTGGCCTTCATTGCCAGAGGGATGGAGTACAAAAGCAGGGAGGTCCTGCTGCAACTGTACAAGGTATTGGTGAGGCCGCACCTGGAGTACTGCGTGCAGTTTTGGTCACCTTACTTAAGGAAGGATATACTAGCTTTGGAAGGGGTACAGAGACGATTCACTCGGCTGATTCCAGAGATGAGGGGGTTACCTTATAATGATAGATTGAGTAGACTGGGTCTTTACTCGTTGGAGTTCAGAAGGATGAGGGGTGATCTTATAGAAACATTTAAAATAATGAAGGGGATAGACAGGATAGAGGCAGAGAGGTTGTTTCCACTGGTCGGGGAGACTAGAACTAGGGGGCACAGTCTCAAAATAGGGGAGCCAATTTAAAACCGAGTTGAGAAGGAATTTCTTCTCCCAGAGGGTTGTGAATCTGTGGAATTCTCTGCCCAAGGAAGCAGTTGAGGCTAGCTCATTGAATGTATTCAAATCACAGATAGATAGATTTTTAACCAATAAGGAAATTAAGGGTTATGGGGAGCGGGCAGGTAAGTGGAGCTGAGTCCACGGCCAGATCAGCCATCTTGTTGAATGGCAGAGCAGGCTCGAGGGGCTAGATGGCCTACTCCTGTTCCTAGTTCTTATGTTCACCACTGATAAAATCGGGTCCTGGCTGGCCGAGGTCTTGTCTTGTCTTTTTGAGCCGTGACAGGGGTTCCTTCACTCTCAAAAGCATCCATAACTAACAATAGATCTGCCGGTTGTGGCGTTTCCACCTCTGGTGTGGGCAACGGCAGACGGCTCAAAGCATCGGCACAATTCTCGGTGCCAGGTCTATGGCGAATGACATAATCATAAGCGGATAATGTCAGCGCCACCTCTTGATGCGGGATGAAGCATTGGTATTGATACCTTTGTTTTCAGACAACAGTGAAATGAGCAGCTTGTGATCTGTCTCCAGTTCAAACCGAAGGCCAAACAGGTACTGATGCATCTTTTTAACCCCATACACACAAGCTAGTGCTTCTTTCTCTACCATGCTCTAGGCTCTTTCCGCTTTCGACAAACTTTTTGAAGCATACGCGACTGGTTGAAGTTTACCAACTCATTAGCTTCCATGTGACGAAGCAGCACAGGCCAATACTAAACGTTTACATGGGTCATAATGTACCAGCAGCTTGTTAGAGCAAAGCAGATTAATGGCTTTCTCCAAAAGCTCTGTCTTGAAATGCACCCCACACCCAGTTGTCACCTTTTCTTAGTAGCCTGTGCAGTGGTTCTAATAAGGTGCTCAATTTAGGTAGGAAGTTGCCGAAGTAGTTGAGTAGACCCAGGAACAAACGCAGCTCGTCACATTCTGCGGCTTTGGTGCATTCTTGATGGCCTTGGTTTTCACGTCCATGGGCCTGATGCCGTCAGCAGCAGTTTTCCTCCCCAGGAATTTGAACTCTGGTGACGCACTTCGAGCATTTCAGTCTGAGTCCCACTTTGTCCAGACGATGTAGAAGCACTTCCAGGTTGTTCAGATGTTCCTTGGAGTCACAACCTGTGATCAGGATGTCATCTTGGAACACGACGGTTCTGGGAACGGACTTCAGTAGACTCTCCATGTTCCTCCTGAAATATTGCTACAGCTGTGCGAATTTCAAAAGGGCACCTGTGATAAATAAACAGTCCTTTTATGCATGTTAATGCACATAAGTCTCCAGCGTCTCGAACAGCTCCTGTGTCATGTCGGCTGACGTCAGATCCAGTTTTGTGAATGACTTCCCTCCTGGCTCGCGTTGCAAACAAGTTATCCGCCTTCGGTAACGGGCACTGATCCTGTTTCGAAACCCTGTTGATCGTAGCCTTGTAGTCGCCACAGATTCTGACTGTGCATCACTTTTCAGCACAGGAACAATGGGGCTGGCCCATTCATTAAATTCAACCGGTGATATGATCCCTTCATGCTGGAGTCTGTCCAGTTCGATTTCGACCTTCTCCCTCACCAAATACGGAACTGCCTGAGCTTTATGATGGACGATCCGAGTCCACGTGGATCTGCACCATGGCTCCCGTTAAGTTGCTGATGCCTGGTTCGAACAGTGAGGGGAACTTGCTTAGTACTTGGGCACATGCATTTTTCTCTAACGACAACGCCTTGATGTCATTCTGATTTTCAAGCCAGTTCCTGCCGAACAGCGTTGGGCCATTGCCTGGGATAATCCATTGCGGTAACTCGTGAACCGTACCGTCATACGGCACTTTAATTGTGGCACTGCCAATCACCGTTCTTTGGTGTACGTGCGCAACTTGGCATTGACTGTACTCAGCCTGGACCTCACAGCCTTAGTATCCCACAGCTTGTCGAATGCCCTCTGGCTCATTATCGATTGACTCGCCGCCGTCTCCAGTTCCATCGATACCGGCACCCCATTAAATTTCACGTTGATCATTATCGGTTTGCTCTTTGTTAGGAGCGAGTACACTCCATACACTTCCTCCTCTGGTATCTCGGATTGCGCATCTGGATCCGCGCTAGTCTGACCATCATCCTCCACGTGGTGTGTCGCAGCACGCTTGCTCATCTACGGACACTTGCGCTGGAGATGCTCCACTCTCAGACAACCTTTGCAACTATATTGCTTAAATCGGCACTGCTGGTGCCGGTGATTTCCCCCACAACGCCAACACTGAGAAATCGGATGCATTCCCACTGGCGGACTTTGGGCAGTCACAAGTTTCGTGTTACACAGTCAGATCGGCCCTGCCATGTGCCGCTCTGCCGAACGCCGAATCAATCATATTTACAGTACTTGCTGAGTTTCGATCTTTCATTGATATCTGCATTAGACTTCTATTCGTCGTCATGCATGACTGAGCGATCGTGATAGCCCTTTTCAAGTACTTTATGCAGGAAAGGGGTACTGAAGGAATGATCAGCCATGATCTTATTGAATGGCGGTGCAGGCTCGAAGGGCCGAATGGCCTACTCCTGCACCTATTTTTCTATGTTTCTATATGTTAGTCCTGCCATCCCTGGAATCAGTCTGGTAAATCTTCGCTGCACTCCTTCAATAGCAAGAACGTCTTTCCTCAGACTCGGAGACCAAAACTGAACACAATATTCCAGGTGAGGCCTCACTTGGACCCTGTACAACTGCAGTAAGACCTCCCTGCTTCTAATATTCAAATCCCCTAGCTATGAAGGCCAACATACCATTTGCCTTCTTCACCGCCTGCTGTACCTGCGTGCCCACTTTCAGTGACTGATGAACCATGACACCCAGGTCTCGTGGCACCTCCCCTTTTCCAAGTCTGCCGCCATTCAGATAATATTCTGCCTTTGTGTTTTTGTCCCCACAATGGATAACCTCACATTTATCCACATTATGCTGCATCTGCCATGCATTTGCCCACTCACCTAACCTGTCCAAGTCACCCTGCAACCTCTTGGCGTCCTCGTCACAGCTCACACCGCCACCCAGTTTAGTGTCATCTGCAAACTTGGAGATATTACACTCTATTCCTTCATCCAAATCGTTAATATATGTTGTAAAGAGCTGGGGTCCCAGCACTGAGCCCTGCGGCACTTCACTAGTCACTGCCTGCCATTCTGAAAAGGACCTATTTATCCTGACTCTCTGCTTCCTGTCTGCCAACCAGTTCCCTATCCACGTCAGTATATTACCCCCAATACCATGTGCTTTGACTTTGCACAACAATCTCTTGTGCGGTACCTTGTCAAAAGCCTTTTCAAAGTCCAAATACACCATATCCACTGGTTCTCCCTTGTCCACTCTACTAGTTACATCCTCAAAAAATTCCAGAAGATTCGTCAAGCATGATTTCCCTTTCATAAATCCATGCTGACTTGATCCGATCCTGTCACAGCTTTCCAAATGCGCTGCTATTTCGTCCTTCATGATCGATTCCACCACCTTCCCCACCACCGATGTCAAGCTCACTGGTCTATCATTACCCGTTTTCTCTCTCCCTCCTTTTTAAAAAAAGTGGTGTTACATTAGCTACCCTCCAGTCCACAGGAACTGATCCAGAGTCGATCGACTGTTGGGAAATGATCACCAATGCATCCACTATTTCCAGGGCCACTTCCTTGAGCACTCTGCGATGCAGACTATCAGGCCCCGGGGATTTATCAGCCCTCAATCCCATCAATTTCCCTAACACAATTTCCCGCCGAATAAGGATATCCTTCAGTTCCTCCTTCTCACTAGACTCACAGTCCCTTAGTACCTTCGGAAGGTTATTTGTATCTTCCTTCGTGAAGACAAAACCGAAGTATTGGTTCAATTGGTCTGCCATTTCTTTGTTCCCCATTATAATTTCACCTGAATCCGACTGCAAGGCACCTACGTTTGTCTTTACTAATCTTTTTCTCTTCAAATATTTAGAGAAGCTTTTGCAGTCAGTTTTTATATTCCCTGCAAGCTTCCGCTCGTACTCTATTTTCCCCCTCTTAAATAAACCCTTAGTCCTCCTCTGTTGAATTCTAAATTTCTCCCAGTCCTCAGGTTTGTTGCTTTTTCTAACCAATTTATATGCTTCTTCCTTGGCTTTAACACTATCCTTAATTTCCTTTGTTAGCCATGGTTGAGCCACCTTCCCAGTTTTATTTTTACTTCAGACAGTGATGTACATTTGCTGAAGTTCATCCATGTGATCTTTAATGTTTGCCATTGCTTATCCACTGTCAACCCTTTCAGTATCGTTTGCTAGTCTATTCTAGCCAATTCACACCTCATACCGTCGAAGTTACCTTTCCTTAAGTTCAGCACCCTAGTTTCCGAATGAACTTTGTCACTCTCCATCTTAATAAGGAATTCTACCATATTATGGTCACTTTTCCCCAAGGGGCCTCGCACAACAAGATTGCTAATTAGTCCCTTCTCATTACACAATACCCAGTCTAGGATGGCCAGCTCCCTGGTTGGTTCCTCAACATATTGGTCAAGAAAACCATCCCTATTACACTCCAGAAAATCCTCCTCCACCGCATTGCTACCAGTTAGGTTAGCCCAATCAATGTGTAGCTTAAAGTCGCCCATGATTACTGCTGTACCTTTATTGCACACATCCGTTATTTCTTGCTTGATGCTGTCCCCAAGCTCACTACTATTATTTGGTGGTCTATACACAACACCCATTAGCGTTTTCAGCCCTTTGGTATTCCGCAGCTCCACCCATACCGATTCCACATCATCCAGGCTAATGTCCTTCCTTACAATTGCATTGATTTCATCTTTAACCAGCAACGCCACCCCGCCTCCTTTTCCTTTCTGTCTATCCTTCCTAAATGCTGAATACCCTTGGATGTTGAGTTCCCAGCCTTGGTCCCCCTGGAGCCATGTCTCCGTGATGCCAATCACATCGTATCCGTTAACTGCTATCTGCGCAGTTAATTCATCCACCTTATTCCGAATACTCCTCGCATTGAGGCACAGAGCCTTCAGGCTTGTTTTTTTAACACACTTTGCCCCTTTAGAATTTTGCTGTAATGTGACCCTTTTTGTTTTTTGCCTTGGGTTTCTCTGCCCTCCACTTTTACTATTCTCCTTTCTATATTTTGCTTCTGCCTCCTTTTTATTTCCCTCTGTCTCCCTGCATAGGTTCCCATCCCCCTGCCATATTAGTTTAACTCCTCCCCAACAGAACTAGCAAACACTCCCCTGAGGATATTGGTTCCGGTCCTGCCCAGGTGGAGACCGTCCGGTTTGTACTGGTCCCACCTCCCCCAGAACCGGTTCTAATGTCCCAGGAATTTGAATCGCTCCCTTCTGCACCACTCCTCAACCCATGTATTCATCTGAGCTATCCTGCGATTCCTACTCTGACTAGCACGTGGCACTGGTAGCAATCCTGAGATTACTACTTTTGAGGTCTTACTTTTTAAATTTAGCTCCTAGCTCCCTCGATTCGCCTCGTAGGACCTCATCCCATTTTTTTAACCTATGTCATTGGTACCTATATGCACCACGACAACTAGCTGTTCACCCTCCCTTTTCAGAATGTCCTGCATCCGCTCCGAGACACCCTTGACCCTTGCATCAGGGAGGCAACATACCATCCTGGAGTCTCGGTTGCGGCCGCAGAAACGCCTATCTATTCCCCTTACAATTGAATCCCCTATCACTATTACTCTCCCACTCTTTTTCCTGCCCTCCTGTGCAGCAGAGCCAGCCACGGTGCCATGAACTTGGCTGCTGCTGCTCCCCCGTGATGAGTCATCCCCCTCAACAGTACTCAAAGCGGTGTATCTGTTTTGCAGAGGGATGACCGCAGGGGATCCCTGCACTACCTTCCTTGTATAGCTTTTCCTGTTGGTCTTCCATTCCCTATCTGGCTGTGGGCCCTTTACCTGCGGTAAGACCAACTCACTAAACGTACTATTCACGTCATTCTCAGCATCGTGGATGCTCCAGAGTGAATCCACCTTCAGCTCCAAATCCGCTACGCGGTCCGTCAGGAGCTGGAGGCGGATACACTTCCCGCACACGTCGTCGTCCGGGACACCGGAGGCGTCCCTGAGTTCCCACATAGTACAGGAGGAGCATAACACGTGTCCGAGCTCTCCTGCCATGACTTAACCCTTAGATTAACTTAAAGTGGCAACAACAGTGCTAAAAGTAACTCACTGATATAGAAGAGAAAAAAGAAAAACTACTTACCAATCACTTACCCCCTTGGCTGTGACGTCACCTTTCTATTTCTTTCTACTTTTTTGCCTTCTCCCTGTGGCTGCACAAGCACGCCTTTATAGGCCTCTCGCCGACCCCGGACTCGAGCCTCAGCGACGCACCTCCCGACTGCTGAACTCTCGCGGCCTTTATAGGCCTCTCGCCGACCCAGGACTCGCGCCTCAGTGACGCACCTCCCGTTTGGTGAACTCGCGGCCTTTATAGGCCTCTCGCTGACCCCGGACTCACGCCTCAGCGACGCACCTCCCGACTGGTGAACTCGCAGCCTTTATCCTCTCGCCGACCCCGGAAGCAAGACTGAATCGACTAGGCTTATATTCACTGGAATTTAGAAAAATAAGAGGGGATCTCATAGAAACATATAAAATTCTGATGGGATTGGACAGGTTAGATGCAAGAAGATTGTTCCGGATGTTGGGGAAGTCCAGAACCAGGGGTCAAAGTCGAAGGAAAAGGGGTAAGCCATTTAGGACCGAGATGAGGAGAAATTTCTTCACTGAGAATTGTGAACCTGTGGAATTCTTTACCACAGAAAGTTGTTGAGACCAGTTCGTTAGATATATTCAAAAGGGAGTTAGATGTGACCCTTACGGCTAAAGGGATCAAGAGGTATGGAAAGAAAGCAGGAATGGGGTACTGAAGTTGCATGATCAGCCATGATCATATTGAATGGTGGTGCAGGCTCGAAGGGTCAAATGACCTACTCCTGCACTTATTTTCTATGTTTCTATCTCCTATGGTGCGGTGGGGGTGGTGAGAGAGGGAGAGAAAGAAAGAATAAGAGTGGGCACAGCTTCCAAATGCTTCTCTAGCCATGCTACAATTGGTGTAGCATTGCTGCAACTTATATTTTAATAATAAATAATAACTTTTATTTATATAGAGCCTTTAACGTAGTAAAATGTCCCAAGCTGCCTCACAACAGTGTTTCAAGACAAAATAGATACATTTGACACCGAGCCACAAAAGAAGAAATTAAGGCAGAGGACCAAAAGCTTGTTTAAAGAGGTAGGTTTTAAGGAGCGTCTTAAAGGAGGATAGAGAGGTTTCGGGAGGGAGTTCCAGAGCTTAGGGCCCAAACAGCTGAAGGCACGGCCACCGATGGTTGAGCAGTTATAATGAGGGATTTTCAAGAGGCCAGAATTTCAGGAGCGCAGACATCTTGTGGGGTTGTGAGGCCAAAAAAGATTACATAAATAGGGAGGGGCAAGGCCATGGATTGATTTGTAAACGAAGATGAGAATTTTGAAATTGAAGTTTTGAAATTTAATGTGAAATAGTGTCTGTAGGTGTTTAATAAAGTGTAATGATGGGTATATAATATTTTCATACTACAGTAAATTCGTTTACCCGGATTGTTTGCGGATTTGGCAATTCTGGGTATACGAAGTTTCCGGTTGGACGAGTTTGCATTTTGAAGGTGATCGAACCACCCACAAAATATTTTATATATCGTATCGTATAGATCTTGATCCGCTCTTTCCAATGAGCTATTCAGAAATTAAAAACTTTTGAAATTAAAAATAAATGTCGAATAAATGAAACAAAATATTTAGTTCATTATTTTATAATTTTATTCTGTTAAATTTGCTACTTCTGCCAATGTTTCTTCGTCTGCAGATGCTTCTTTTTCTGCGTTGACATTTGAGATTGATTTTTAAAATGGGATATTTTGAGCTGTATAGTACTGGATTTAAGTGCCAGTGTAAGCATTTTGAGATCGTGAATTAGGGTATCACACGAGTATTGGCACATTAAAGCTTCTTGACTTAAGTGCCATTTCTCCTATAGTATAGTGCTATACTAATTTAGCCCGATGACCTGTTTATTTTCATTGCAGTCATTTAAGAGGAACCTTCATTCTCTTGACAGTCATGAATGCATTGCATAAGGCGAGTTAAGCTCAGATTGTACTTTAATGCATCTTCTCTTCCATGCATAGTGGCACACAAGGCAACCCATTTATTTCACTGTTTTACATCCAGCAGATTGCGCTCTGGGTTGTTTCTGTAACAAAATTCTGCACAGGGTATGATAGCATAGTGGTTATGTTACTGGACTAATAATCCAGAAACCTGAACTAATGAGTTCAAATCCCACCACGGCAGCTGGGGAATTTAAATTCAGATAATTAACTAAATCTGGATTAAAAAGCTAATATCAGTAATAGTCACCATGAAACTACTGTTGTTGTAAAAACCCATCTGATTCATGATGACCTTTTAGGGAAAGAAATCTGCTGGTCCAGCCTTTGTGACTAAATTTCTCTCTGAAATGGCCTAGCAAGCTACTCCATTGCATTGAAAACCACCACCACCGTCTCAAGGTCAATAAATGCTGAATGAATAAAAAAAAAAATATTTTTTTACAGGTACTGGTGGTTAGCCTCCCTTACAACTCCCTCAGGAGAACCAGCTAAATGCACCATTATAGGCAGTCCCTCGAAATTGAGGAAGACTTGCTGCCACTCTAAAAGTGAGTTCTCAGATGACTATAGTCCAATATGGAAATTACAGTCTCTGTCACAGATGGGACAGACAGTCGTTGAAGGAAAGGGTAGGTGGGGGTGTCTGGTTTGCTGCACGCTCTTTCCGCTGCCTGTGCTTGATTTCTGCATGCTCTCGGTGACGAGACTTAAGGTGCTCAGCGCCCTCCCGGATGCCCTTCCTCCACTTAGGGTGGTCTTTGGCCAGGGATTCTCAGGTGTTCGTGGGGATGTTGCACTTTATCGAAGAGCCTTTGAGGGTGTCCTTGAAACATTTCCTCTGCCCACTGGGGGCTCACTTGCCATGTAGGAGTGCCGAGTGCGCATTTGCTTTGGGAGTTTTGTGTCGGGAGCAGATGAAATCCCCGCTGAGGCACTGAAGTATGGCGGAGAGGCACTATTGGCACAAATGCATGACCTCACCTCTCATCTGGAAGGAGCAGAGCATGCAGTAATCATGACCATCTTTAAAAAGGGGACAAGTCCGACTGCGGCAACTACTGAGAAATCTCCCTGATGGCCAATGGGAAAGGTATCTCTAGAATCCTCCTCAACCGTCTTCTCCCTGTGGCTGAGGAGTTCCTCCCGGAGTCACAGTGCGGATTCCATCCACTGCAGGATACAACGGACATGATCTTTATGGCGCGATAACTGCAAGAGAAATGCAGGGAACAGCACCAACCCTTGTACATGGCCGCCTTTGACCTTACAAAGGCCTTTGACATTGTTAATAGTGAGGGACTATGGGGCGTCCTCCTCTGTTTCAGCTGCCCCCAAAAGTTTGTCGCCATCCTTCACCTGCTCCACGACGACATGCAAGCCGTGATCCTGACCAACGGATCCACCACAGACCCAATCCAGGGTCAAGCAGGGCTGTGTCATCACGCCAACCCTCTTCTCGATCTTCCTCACTGCAATGCTCCACCTTACGCTCAACAAGCTCCCCGCTGGAGTGGAACTAAACTATAGAACCAGTGGGAACCTGTTCAACCTTCATCACCTCCAGGCTAGATCCAAGACGGTCCCATCTTCTGTCGTCAAACTACAGCTAAATGCAATGGGTTGGTCACTGGATGTCAATTCAGTATTCAGGAACTGTAACTCTCCTCTGTCAGCATGGAATATCTGGAGTTGGGCATGAACACATAACCTACTGACTTAGAGGCAGGAATGTCACCGCTGAGCCAAGGTCTCACTTTAACACATGCTACTCAAACTGAACTAATCCAAAAAAATCTTTCCACTTATGGAGTATAATGTGGGAAAATGTGAAGTTATCCACTTTGGCAGAAAAAATAGAAAAGCAAATTCTAATTTAAATGGAGAAAAATTGCAAAATGCTGCAGTATTGAGGGACCTGGGGCTCCTTGTGCATGAAACACAAAAATTTAGTATGCAGGTACAGCAAGTAATCAGGGAGGCAAATGGAATGTTGGCCTTTATTACAAGGGGGATGGAATATAAAAGCAGGGAAGTCCTGCCACAACTGTACAGGGTATTGGTGAGGCCACACCTAGAATACTGCATAAAGTTTTGGTCTCCGTATTTAAGGAAGGATCTACATGCATTGGAGGCTGTTCAGAGAAGGTTCACTAGGTTGATTCTGGAGATGAGGGTGTTGACTTATGGAGATAGGTTGAGTAGGTTGGACCTATATTCATTGGAGTTCAGAAGACTGAGGTGATCTTATCGAAACATATAAGATAATGAGGGGGCTCGACAAAGTGGATGCGAAAGGATATTTCCACTCCGGAAACTTAAACTAGTGGACATAGTCTCAGAATAAGAGGCCGCCCTTTTAAAATTGAGATGAGGAGGATTTCTTCTCCGAGTTGTAAATCTATGGAATTCTCTGCCCCAGAGAGCTATGGAGGCTGGGTCATTGAATATATTTAAGGCGGAGATAGACAGATTTTTGAGCGATAACGAATAAGGGGTTATGGGGAGCGGGCAGGGAAGTGGAGCTGAGTCCATGATCAGATCAGCCATGATCTTATTAAATGGCAGAACAGGCTCGAGGGACCAAATGGCCTGCTCCTGCTCCTGTTTAAGTTCTTATGTTCTTTAAGACAATGGGCCTGAATTTGCAGCTGGAAGCTTCCCGCGGGAGGATGCCTCCAACCGGCAAAAAATCTAATAACTTACCTTCTGCCTCAGGATCCACGGAGGCAAGCGTCCCTGGGATCACGTGGGCCGGCCCAAGCAATGAAAGAAGTGGGATCGCCATTCATGCTTACGGGGATTCCGTACATAGAAGCATGAATGGGAATCACATAAAAAAACAGTTAACACAACAAATGCATTTTAAAAAAAACATTTAAAATTAATTAAAATACAATGTAATTAAACAGTTCAAATAAAAATTTAATTTTTTGAAAAATACATTTGAATGTTTTAAAGAGGCTGAAAATAATCCTACCTTATTTTACATGTGTTTTAATGTTTAAATAAATGAAAAAAAATATTTTAATGCTTTTACCAGGCATAAGAATTTTACGGGCACTTGCTGGGCAGAAGTTGGGGAAATAGCCCAACTCTCTGCCCGTGGATGTCCTTGACAGATCGCAAACTCTGGGTTTTCGCCCACGTGGAGCACATGCCTAAACCCGGAACTTGCGTGGCCCATACAATTTCAAGTTAAATCCATCTTTAGGAAGTGTGAGGTACTTCCTAAATAAGCTCTGTTCAAGTGAGGGGGAAAAGTAATGTTGAAGTGTTATACTGGTGGGATCTGTGTAGTTTACCCTGGAGTGACACCGAATGCTCTGCTAAAGACTGGAATCTAAAATCAAAATGTGATGTTTGGAAAATGATAACTAAAAATGGGTGGTTTGATTCAAAGTTTGAATGTGGACACCCAAGCTTTGGATTTAATGGTGTTATACAGGTACATGCATCTCAATTTGTACTTTTCATTTACCTTGAGCAGAAAATACTTCAACTTCTTCCTGAGAAGATCAACAGTAGATGGCAATTTCACAGCATAGGTAAGAAGAATGGGGTATATTTGTGGGATATTTACAAACCACGGAGCAAATTGAAATCTGTGCTTGGTTATGATAAAGTGTGATCTTTACCCAAAACGTTTTTTCTTTCTGTAATCTGTACCATTTAAATTTTTTTAAGGATAATGAGTCAAATATTTTTTGACATACGAACATAACATAAGAAATAGGAGCAGGAGTAGGCCATACGACCCCTCGAGCCTGCTCCGCCACTTAATACGATCATGGCTGATCCGATCATGGACTCGGGTCCATTTCCCTGCCCGCTCCCCATGACCCCTTATTCCCTATTCGGTTTAGAAACTGTCTATCTCTGTCTTAAATTTATTCAATGACCCAGCTTCCACAGCTCTCTAAGGCAGCGAATTCCACAGATTTACAACCCTCAGAAGAAATTCTTCCTTATCTCAATTTTAAATGGGCGGCCCCTAATTCTAAGGTTATGCCCCCAAGTTCTAGTCTCCCCTATCAGTGGAAACATCCTCTCTGCATCCACCTTGTCAAACCCCTCATAATCTTATACATTTCGGTAAGATCACCTCTCAATCTTCTGAATTCCAATGAGTAGAGGCCCAACCTACTCAACCTTTCCTCATAAGTCAACCCCTTCATCTCTGGAATCAACATGGTGAACCGTCTCTGAACTGCCTCCAAAGCAAGTATATCCTTTCTTAAATATGGAAACCAAAACTGTACGCAGTATTCTAGGTGTGGCCTCACCAATACCGTGTATAACTGTCTCGCAAGACTTCCCTGCTTTTATACTCCCTCTCCTTTGCTATAAAGGCCAAGATTCCATTGGCCTTCCTGATCACTTGCTGTACCTGCATGCTAACCTTTTGTGTTTCATGCACCAGGCCCCCCAGGTCCTGCTGTACTGCAGCACTTTGCAATTTTTCTCCATTTAAATAATAACTTGCTCCTCGATTTTATTTTCTGCCAAAGTGGATAACCTCGCTCTTTCCAACATTATACTCCATCTGCCAAATTTTTGCCCACTCATCTAGCCTGTCTATGTCCTTTTGCAGGTTTTTTGTGTCCTCACACATTGCTTTTCCTCCCATCTTTGTATCGTCAGCAAACTTGGCTACGTTACACTTGGTCGCTTCATCCAAGTCGTTAATATAGATTGTAAATAGTTGGGATCCCAGCACTGATCCCTGCGCACCCGACTAGTTACTGATTGCCAAACAGAGAATGAACCATTTATCCTGACTCTGTTTTCTGTTAGTTAGCCAATCCTCTACCCGTGCTTTTCCAAATGTCCTGCTACTGCTGTAGAATAAATGATGTAGGTATCATAGTATCTTTATATATGAAATGTTATTGTCTCTTAAAAACAGTAATTTTTGCCCATACAGTTTTATCCTCAACTTGTGCATTCCGAATCATTAAAAAACTAGGGGTTTTTGTTAATGTTTTAAAAACCTTCCTATGTATAATGCTCGACTGCATTTGTAACATTTGCATAAAACATTGATGCATTAAGCTTACTTTAATGCCTCGTTTCCATATGAGTACCAATCTTTAGCTTTTCATACTCCAGTTCTTTTTGGTTTTTTCCTTGGTAACATCCTTCCTTAAATTTCATAGTCACAAAATTACATGCCAAAACTATTTTTTTTTTCTTTCCTGTTTCCTTTTTGTAACTGATTTCAGTATCAGATGTCTTCGTGGCATCAAAAGCATTGCAATCTCTTGTTTCAAAAGTGCTGTGTTAGGGTTTCATAAAGGAATTTAAAATATTTAGTTTTATGCTTGTATTATTTTTTCATATGGTATACAATTAGTGTGACCTCCTTGCTCTGTGTTTTCACTTGCTGTTGACATTGTCTTTGACTTCAGTGGAATCCTTTTCCTGTGATTTTTTTTTTCCAGCTTTGTAATTAACTGCTGAGTTGCTCAGATGAATGGCAGCTTAACAATAGATGTGACAAAATTAATAATACTTGGAAGTACGGGGTTAGGACAAAGGGCCAGAGGTTGTGTTTTATTTCAGGAAGACATCTGTAAAATGAGCTGCTGCATCAACTTTACAGAAGAGTCAGTGGAACTTTTAAATGTATATTTTTTTATTTGTTCTGGATGTGGGCGTCGCTGGCAATGCCAGTATTTATTGTCCATCCCTAATTGCCCTTGAGAAGGTGGTGGTTAGCTGCCTTCTCGAACCACCGCAGTCTGTGTGGTGAAGGTGCTGCCACAGTGCTCTTGGGGAGGGAGTTCCAGGATTTTGACGCAGTGATGATGAAGGATCGGCAATATATTTCCAAATCAGGATGGTGTGTAACTCTGTTTGGTCAATGCAGCAACAACTTGCATTTATATAGCGTTTGTAACGTAGGGAAAGATCCCAAGGCACTTCATAGAAGCGTAATCAGACAAAAATTGACACTGAGATAAAAGAATGAGATATTAGGAGGTGTGGTTTAAAGTTTGGTCAAAGAGGTAGGTTTTAATGAGGGTTTTAAAGGTGGAGAGGGAGGCGGAGAAGTTTAGGGAGGGAATTCCAGACCTTCGGGCATAGACGGCTGAAGGCATGACCGCTAATGGTGGGATGAAGGGAGTGTGGGATGCCCACGAGGCCAGAGTTGCAGAGGTTGCTGAATAGTGATGTGGAGTGGGAACCCTGAAGTATTTTCTCCTCCCTAACCTGCGGGCACTTAGGTGAACTGTATTGAACAGAGGTTGAACTGAGGTTAGCTAATTCAGTGTTAGATCTGAGATCTCCGCAAGATCCTGCAAATCCCCTGGGAGGGCAGACGCACCAACGTTAACGTCCTCAATCAGGTCAACATCCCCAGCATCGAAGCACTGACCAAACTTGACCAAACTCGACCAACTCAGTTGGGTGGGCCACATTGTTTGCATGCCTGACACAAGACTCCCAAAGCAAGCGCTCTACTCAGAACTCCTTCTCGGCAAGCGAGCCCAAGGTGGGCAGAAGAAACGTTTCAAGGACACCCTCAAAGCCTCCTTGATAAAGTGCAACATCCCCACCGACACCTGGAGTCTCGTCGCCGAGAGCATGCAGAAAACAAGTGCAGGCAGCGGAAGGAGTGTGCAGCAAACCAGTCCCACCCAACCTTTCCTACAACTGTCCCACCCGTGACAGAGACTGTAATTCCCATATTGGACTGTTTAGTCACCTAAGAACTCACTTTTAGAGTGGAAGCAAGTCTTCCTCGATTTCGAGGGACTGCTTATGATGATGATGATGAGATCTGAGATTGAACCTGGAACCTTCCTGCCCATATGGGTCTTCTATTTGGATAAACTTGGTGCGTTGTGATGGGTTGGGAGGGGAGGAGGGGGGTTGGGACACGGCAGCAGGGACTGTCTGTAACATTTTAATTAAACTGATTTTACTGGTATAGCTGAATTAACTTTTCTGATGAATCTTCATATAGTTGTACCTGCACAATTAAAATACTCTGCAGCCCTTTCAAATGGTGAGGATTTTTAATAAGTGTTTAGAATTGTTGATTTTTGTGTTTCACTATACTACCAATGTCTGAAACTGATTATTTACATGTTTATATCTGCAATCTTTAATTTTCAATTTGCAACAAAATTAAAATTTTAGGCTCAATTTTGAAGAAACTTCTGCACACTGGAAACTCTGTTAAGGTAAGCGCTTTAATTTATTTTGTTTGGTGAGGCTGTGTACCCTTGGTATTCTGCTTATTTCCCACCCCGCAACCTTTTTTCTGGTTTTCTAGGCATCAATTAAGACCACAGGAGTTGGGAGGGTGGGGGAGAGGGGAAGGATGGTTAAGCATCCAATTCCTTGGTCTGTTTCGCTGTTAACATCTTGGAGGTGCGAGAGAGTGACCTGTTAATGACCCTTCCCATGATTTTTGGCTCCACATTGTGAGGATGCCCCAGGAATCTGGTGAATACCTCTCCACGCTGTAGTAAACTGAAATATTTATCCCTGTGGCAACGTACAGACATCACTAGAAATTAGCGCACAGCAGATGTGACTTAATTTGTTGTAGTTCATGCCAAGTCTCTTGAGTGATATGCTTTATGCATGCATTTGAAAGGAAGAAAAGTACTCTTTGTACCCTATTGTGTAATCGGCCTTTGGGCAAGACTTTGCAAAATGTTTATGAATGGCGCTTAAATTGGCCAATTATTAAATGCAACAAAAGTGAAAGATTACAGTAGTCTGAATTTGAATGTTGATCTTTTTGGTGACTTTGCATGCTTATTGGATGTGTAATGTCCATCCTGGCCAATAAATGTCTTGATCTGTAACACACTGGAGTTTCTGTTTTAATTAAAATCTTGTATAATAGTTAGATATCGTGAAAAGCAAAAGCTAAACAGAGTTGCATAATGGCAGTCATTCTGATTCTTGCTAATTTTGAACTAGTCACATTTTAATAGTTGAAATACTTGGCAGCTTTTTGAATTTAAATTACCTTAATGTAGGACACACAGTATTGTAAAACCTGATTCAGGCTGTTTGAGGAGCATCAAAATTATGCATGGAAAAAAAATTCTCTAGTAAAGAGAAGACTGAGGAGTGACCTGAAAGAGGTCTTCAAAATTATGAAGGAGTTTGATGAGCTCGATGTAGAGAAGATGTTTCCACTTGTGGGGAATCCAAACTAAGACTCATAATTATACACGAGTCACTAATAAATCCAGTAAGGAATTCAGGAGAAACTTCTTTATCCAGAGTGTAATTAGAATGTGAAACTAGCTACCACAAGGAACAGTTGAGATAAATAGGATTCAGGTTGAGCGTCCGAAATCTGGAGTTTCAAAGTTCGGAATGTATTGGAATCCGGACACCGGGCCGATCCGTGGTGGGGTCATCTGGAAACCGGAAAATGTTCCAAAATCCAGACTAACCCCGCTTCGGTGGCCCGACTTCGCTCGCCCCGACCCTCGGCGGCACGACCCTCACCGGCCTGACCTCGCCCCAGCCTGACCCTCGCCGGCGCCGGCCCCGACTTCCCCCCGGCCCTGGCTCCGGCTCCCCCCCCGCTCTCCCCCTTACCTCGGCTGCCAGACCCCATCTACCGCGACCCAGGCAAAGGCGTTCCAAAATCCAGAAATACCCAGAATCTGGAACGGCCTCGGTCCCGAGGTTTCAGGATTTCGGACGCTCAATCTGTATTTGCATTTCAGGCAAAGCTAGATAAATATGTGAGGGACAAAGGAATAGAAGGATATCCTGATCGGACGAGATGAAGTAGGATGGGAAGAGGCTCGTGTGGAACATAAATACCGACACAGACTAATTGGGCCGAATAGCCTGTTTCTGTGCTGTAAATTCTATGTATTGCACTTATAATTTGTGAAATGGTTATTGTTGAATTTGTTCTGTAATATTGGAATATATTTTCCCTGTGGCTCAATTGGTTTCAGGTGTTGCTTTGAGCCCAGTGCTGTAATATTGGGCCCAGGTTTAGGGCCGCGCCCACGCCCGTTTTTCGCGCCACAAAGTGCGTCTAAAAAAAAAACTTAGATTCTCCGGCTCCCTGCTGGTCCTCTGCAACCGGGCGCGGCGCAGCACGAGCTGTGGGGGGCAGAGCTCGGGTCTCTGCGTTGAAAACAGTGCCGGGACCTCTGCACATGCGCGCTACAGTGGGCGCGCATGTGCAGTAGCTCCAGGTGCCCAAAACTGTGTGGGAGGGGCCCGAAGCATGCAGTCCCTAGCCCTGGCCGAATGGCCTCACTGGGGCTGCCTGCGCACACGCCCAGCTCCTGCTTCCTCCCGACTCGACTCCCCCTCCCCAGTCCCGACCCGACACCGACCCGCGCTCCCCACCCCACCCGACCTGACCTCCCTCTCTTCCACCCCCGCCCCCCCCCGGACCCGAACCGAACCGACCTCCCTCCCTCCCTCCGCCCCCCCGACCCGACACGAGCTCCCCCGGACCCGACCCAACTCAACGCCACCTACCTGTAAATCTGGTGTTGGGGACGGGCCCTGCCCGAAGTCTTGGGCCGGGCCGGGTGCGGCCCGTTCTGCCTCCCTTCCCCCTCCCCCTTCTCCTTTTCCCCCCCCCCTTCTCCTTTCCCCTCCCCCTTCTCCTCCTTTCCCCTCCCCCTTCTCCTCCTTTCCCCTCCCCCTTCTCCTTTCCCCTCCCCCTTCTCCTCCTTTCCCCTCCCCCTTCTCCTCCTTTCCCCTCCCCCTTCTCCTCCTTTCCCCTCCCCCTTCTCCTCCTTTCCCCTCCCCCTTCTCCTCCTTTCCCCTCCCCCTTCTCCTCCTTTCCCCTCCCCCTTCTCCTCCTTTCCCCTCCCCCTTCTCCTCCTTTCCCCTCCCCCTTCTCCTCCTTTCCCCTCCCCCTTCTCCTCCTTTCCCCTCCCCCTTCTCCTCCTTTCCCCTCCCCCTTCTCCTCCTTTCCCCTCCCCCTTCTCCTCCTTTCCCCTCCCCCTTCTCCTCCTTTCCCCTCCCCCTTCTCCTCCTTTCCCCTCCCCTCACTGTCAGAAACACAGACACTGACAGACAGAGAGTGAGAGACACACAGACAAACAGAGAGATAGAGACACTGACAGAGACTCACTTGGGGGGGGGGGGGGGGCATCCCAGCACGCTGTTGGAGGGCTCCTGGTGCTGCAGTCGGTAAGTAGAAAATGTTTTATTTATTGATTTAAAAAAAAAACATTATTTCTTATTAATTTTTTTGATTGATTTATTGGTTGATTTATTGATGTTTTTATTATTGATGATGGCTCTTTATTTGTAAAACTGAAGTGTTTAATGTTTGTAAACTTCCCTTTAAATCCCCCCCCTCCCCCCACCCCCCCTCCCCCCATTCCCTACGCCTGATTTGTAATCTACGCCTGATTTTCTGAAGTGTAGACAAGGTTTTTTCCAGCGTACAAAAATCTTCACTTACTCCATTCTAAGTTAGTTTGGAGTAGGTTTTCACTGCCGAAACTTTGAAAACAGGCGTAAGTGGCCGGACACGACCCCTTTTGAAAAAAAAATTATGTTCCAAAGTGAAACTGTTCTAACTGACGAGAACTGGAGCAAACTAAATGCCGAGAATTTGAATTTCTAAGATACTCCGTTCTGCACCAGTTGCTCCAAAAAATCAGGAGCAACTGAGGCCGAAACTTGGGCCCATTGAAGGTGCCTTCCACGAGAGGTGGGCACCGGAGGGACTGGAGTGCATCATCACCCCGGCAACAAAATTTTAATTTGGTTTTATTTACTCTCAAAAGTTTAATTTGTCTGTTTTAGTGCCCATTTAATTAGGGGGCACTTTGGATTATAGTTTTACCAAAATAGTTGTAATATTGAAGGGGCAATTTTCCTTCCTAATTTCAATCCAAACTCGTTTGGCTAATTTAAAATCTGAGATAGCATAACAGGACAGATATAGAGAGGGGAAATTGAAAATCAACAGTATGAACCAGGGTGGAAGTTTGGGAACAGAGCTGATGGTTAAATATTACAGCACGAAGGAGCAGGACAACAACTGATAGAAATGTCCTGGTTGAAATAAACAAAACAGGATGAAAATGTATTTGTGGATGCCAGGTGACATGAAGGTGAAAATGTTGGTGTGTAGAATCTTTATAATGTTGACCCTCATCTTTCATAAGGATTATGGCTTTTTGGGAGATCATCCTTGAGGTGGGTCTCCTAATGTACAAGATTTATTTTGTTCTTTGAATGTGGTGAACCTCTGGTAAGGCTGCAATTATTGTACATTCAAAGTTGCTCTGCGAAGGTGGTGGTGGGCCCTTTCCTTGAAAAGAGTGCTTTGGTTCAAAAGAGTACTAGCCTCCTTCCAAAGCCCTTGCGAAGGTGTTTGAGTCGGTGTCCTCGAGAGCCTGAAGGTTAGTTGTTTTCACCACTGACTGTCTCATCAGTCACATGAAACCTCAGCAAAAAAAACATAAAAACAAAAGCTTAATATGTGTTCAGCGGCGCCTTTGAACTTGACGCCCATGGTAATGCCAAATGGTTAGTGCCATCTTCCAAATACAAGCGGCTATCCAGGATAAATGGGAACGGTGTAAGTGGTGGGGATTGTACTTCATTAGAGTAATTGGCACCTCAGTGCAAGTAGCCAGTGCACTGCAGAAAAAAACCTGACATTTTCTTTAATTGGCTGCTCCACTCTTAACTGCAAATGCTACTCTGAGTAGACTTGTATATGTAATGTATAAATCATATTGGGCATTAACTGAAGGCATAAAAAATAGTATGGATGAATTTACTTTAACTGTTAGTTTCTGCCATGATATGTCTTGTACTTGATTATAGCCATGCAAATCTTGATGAGATTTAACTAACATTGTGTGAATTTTTTCCTCAGATAAGATGTGAAGGAATTCGCCTCTACCTACTTTGGCTTCAAGCACTGCAAGAGAATTCTTCTGATGAGCAGCTGACCTTATTTGCTTGTCTTGTCCCTGGTTTTCCAGCTGTTTCATCACGAATTGGACCATGTACTTTAGATACACTCATAAATCCCTCCTACAATGTATCTGATGGTTAGTAACCGAGCCTAATACAAGTGGTATAACAGCAATGACATTTGCATTTATCGTGGCATTTACCTTTGTAAATATACCATTGCACAAATGTAGCAAGTACCTCCAAAATTAACCTTCCCCTTGTTACTTTTGCTATCCAGTGCTGAGCATATTGAATAAAGACATTGGAGTCGATGGCCTGGAGATTCTGTTTGGTTGTGCTGGTTTTTTCGGTGCAATTTTACTTGCCTATTAACTCTATTGCTAATTTACACTGCTAACCTGTCCGTCAGTGTATTGGATTTAAAATTCTTGTTCCCATCTTTAATCTCCGTGGCCTCACCAACCCTACCTCTGCAGTCTCCTCCAAAGTTACGACCCCTTCCACACCCTTTGGTCTTCCGACTCTGAAGTTCTGTGCATTCCCCACCACTGGTAGCGTGGTGTTCAGCTTCTACAGTCCTATGTTTTTTTAACTCCTCCCTAAACACTTCCACCACTCTACTCTCTCTGGCTTTGAAAGCCTCCGTAAATTCATATTTTTGACTGACCCATCAGTCACCTCTCCCAACTCTCATACTATGGCTTGGTATCTTTTTTTTCCTTTTGTGAAGTTCGTTACATATTTTCTACATTTAAAGGTGCTATGTAGAAAAGTTATTGTCATCCAGTAACAAAACGACAAATTCTTTTTTATGGATTTAATTTGGTAAAACATTGCTTATTCTGCTTTTAACCTAGTTCAAATAGGTCAGACCCCAAAATGAATATTTGTTGATTTTTCCATTACCATGATGATATAATTTGAGTGCCCACAATGGGAAACTATGGAACATCTGGCTCATTAGACTCATATTAAGAAATACCTAATAACTTGTCAGAGATGATTTTTTTGTCAAGATGTTTTTGTTCCAAATAACCAAACTATTTTACTGTTTACATCAGTGTGTGCTATTTTTGTGGTAAGTTTTTCTTTTCTCTGTTAAGTACCATGGCTTGGATGACTCAGTTGTGAAGTAAGATTAGGTATGCACAATTTTTGTAGCACTACTTTGTCTATCCAGAAATTACCGAATCTTTGGACAGCAGCAGTTTCTACTTTATCTGCGCAGTGCAGAAAATTGTGCACTGAATAACAACTGTTTTCTTCAAAAGGGAATTGGATAAATCCTTGAAGGAGAGAAAATTGCAGGGATATGGCGAAAGAGCAGAGAAGTGTGACTAACTGGATTGCTTGGTGCAGAACTGATGGCCTCCTTCTGCGCTGTACTATACGATTCTGTTCTATTCTATGATTCTATGTTAGCAGCCACATTACTCGCAATAAACAAGCTTAACCCAGGAGACCTAAACTAACCATATAAAATGGTCCCTCAATTGCAAACGTAATAGCAACTGGACTTCTTGATGGTTAGTATGAGATTGTGATCTCACAATGCAGAGTTTCATCTAAATCTGTAGCAAATCCACCTATTATTTTCCCAGATTAATTTCAGTTATATCTGCTTGTTTCACTGGTTACCAGGAAAGAGGTATCCCTTTGAGTACAGTATCTATTCAGACCTGACTTAACGCATGCTCAGCTGGTGGTTCAGATGGATCGGCGTGCTAGATAAATGTTGCATCGGCAACATTTCTTGACGTTTATTTAATGTGTTTTATAATAAGCACTTTACTGCTCCTGTTATGACATGTAAGCTGCATTTCTCCAGACCTCAATGACTGCCAGTGTCCTAAATGTAAGTTAAGTATTAATTTCATCAATTGTGCTGGGAAGGGACAGCCAGCTCCAGATGCTATTTTTGTCAACAGTTAATATAAAATATTTTGTACCTCAATAAATAACACACATTATGGCTGTTGGCTGTCAAATGAAAAAAAAGTTATTTAAATTCCACACAACAGATGCTTAAATATGGCGCATTTAAAAAAAAAAAAAAAATTGAGGAGGCAGGAGGAGGAGAGAGAAGTGAGAAATAATTTTGGACTCTACAATATATAAATGTCATATTGCCCTGTACCTTCTTTCATATCCAGTTGATTTGTGAAAACAGATGGTCTCTTGCACATAACATTAGAACAAAAGTTATATATATATGCTAATATTGAATATAATTTGTATAGTATCAAAAAATTTTTCAGAGAATAAATGTAAAGAATTTATGTAGGTTATAAAAATAAACTGGGAATTTATTTTTTAGTTTTTCAGTGTTTTAATTTATGGGAATAATTGTATCAGCACAAAATTAGATACTGATTAATGCTTTACCTATTTTTTGCTTAGTAAAAGTTGCTGCAGAAGATATTACTCCTCTGTTACCATCGGTATTGGGGGAAAAGGTATCAGATGACCAGACTTCGTACTTCCTTCAAATTCTTCTGAAGTACATGGTAATCCAGGTAAATCAAGAAACTTCATAATGTTTGAAAAGGTAGAGTTCAACATGATTTATCCTACAGTCAAATATGTTTATAACCTATGAGTAGTTGAATACAAACGGGATAAATGTATTTCATCATCGTGCTTATATTATAATTGGATTTACAGCCGTCGCCTTGTTGGTAGCACTCTCGCCTATGAGTCAGAAGGTTGTGGGTTCAAATCCCACACCAGAAACTTGAGCATAAAAATCTAGGCTGCCCCTCCACTGCCGCACTGACAAAAGGTCATCGACCTGAAACGTTAACTCTGTTTCTCTTTCCACAGATGCTGCCTGACCTGCTGCATATTTCCAGCATTTTCTGTTATTATTTCAGATTTCCAGCATCCACAGTATTTTGCTTTTGTAAGAGATGTTGAATAACAATCAGAAGTTGGAACTCTGGCAATATTTTTGTTTTCCTACCCTGAGGGTGTAACATACTTGTATAGTGCTTTTCAAGTCTTCAGGATATTCCAAAGCTCTCCAATCAATTACTTTTTTACGTCTGGTCACTGTTGTTATGTAGGCAAACACAACAGCCAATTTTCACACAGCAAGGTCCCACAATTAGTAAATTAGACAAATAACCAGTTAACCTGTTTTTCGTGGTGGATGGAGAAAGGAATGTTGGCCAACACAAAAAAAGAGAACGCCTTGTCCTGCTTTGAATAATACCTTGGGATATTTCACCTCCACCTGATTGTGAATAATGTCATACACTGCAAAAGTTAATCTTCTCTCACAGCTGGTGCAATGAAAAACACAGTCATAACATCCACTTAGAGAAAAATAAAGAGAATTTACTAGCAAGAACTTTTTAAAACTTGGTTTTAATTTATCATATTGGAATACCACAACTTTAATCCACATTCAAAGAACAATTTTTGGTATAAGCATTGTAAGTGTATGCGCGTCTTTTTTGGTTCCTCCCTTGTTCTGCTGTTAATAAATCAGTTAAATGGAAAATAAATTGATAATGTATCACTCTCTCGGCCAATTATGAAAATTAGGGAGTTCCTCGCTGATCCCGGGAAGTAGAAATTCCTAACCTGCTCAATGGCAGCGAATGTGTTCCATATGGTACTTCTGGGGTTAAATATTCTAGAGGAAAAGATTCTTAAGGAATCATCACTCACTTGCAACGCTAGCAGCTGATAATTATGGATTTTTCCCCCCTTGATTAAAGAACTGCTGTAATTTACAATCTAGAGTGAGATGCATGTACTTCTGTAAATTGATAAACAAAAGTGGCATTTCATTGAGGTACATGTCACACAAAAAATGGTGCATTTGGAAAAATAGAGGAAATTATGTGGTCCATGGGATAACAGTGGTGGCCCCAAAGATCTAAGACCAATCCGGCATAATCCCGCCCTAATTGCAACAGGAGAAAACTGGAACGGCTAGAAACTAGGCTGGGACTTGGATATGCTGTGTCCTGACCTTGCAGCAAACATTTCGAGAAGGACTTGTGCGGTAGAATGTCCGCCAATCCATTACCAGGCAGTCATCATAAGGAGAGACAGGGCTTGGGAGTTCTCATGCCCCTGGGTCTCCGATTAGTCTGGTGTATAGTCACTGGAGGTACGGCTGGTTAGACCAGGTATACTTTGCTGGCCAGTGGTAGACGTGGGGGCCACCCGAGGGTCCACAGTGGCTCAAGTCCTGACTCCCAAAGAGTAATTGCAAATTTTTATTTACATTGTTAAAAAGGCTTCCTTTGTAAGGGGCTATAAGGCATCTACAAGTTCCTTCTGGGGTGGGGTGGGGAGGGGGGGGGTGAACATGTGATGGACTTTCTGGCTTCATTTATATGGCAGGTGCCCTAGCTGATGACCATCGTAGTAGCTCCGGGTGCATGTTATTTGCAGGCATATTAGGGAATTTTTCTGTGATGTGGCTGGGGTTAGTCACACTCCCACTGTAAATGCTGGGATGGCTTACCCATAGATTTTTGAAGCGTATATCTCTATAGAGTTCTGAATTTTTATTAAATATTTATTTTAGATTGTGGGATGCAATATTGCTGAGAACAATGAAAATCGCAAAGGAAGGAAACGTGTTAAGAGATATCAGTATATTTGAAGATTTTTAAAAATATACTCCATATATGGTTGGGTTATTGCAAAGCAGATTGGTGTACTACTGAACTTGGCTGGAGACCCAAGAACATACACATTTAAAATCTAGAAGGAGAAGCACTGAATGGGAAGCTAAGTGTCTTCTCATGAAGAATGTGAGGGGACAATCCCGGAGTTAGCTAGCCTAGGCTGCTTTGTGATTACTACTTTTAACTGGTTAGCAACATGCTGTGCTAAGGGTATAAAAAGGGAGAAGAGAATAGCTGAAAGGATGAAAAAAATTTTATTGAGTGTGTATTTCACAAAACATTTTCTTGAATGCTAATATAATTTTTGGAATTATCTACTGTCATTCCTTAACCAATGTTTATTCTATTTCTAATTTGAAGGCCGCAAGCTTAGAATGGAAGAATAAAGAAAAACAAGAAAGTGGTTTTAAGTTTCTTTTTGCCTTGTTTAAGAAGTTCTACCTTTCCCATTTATTTCCATCCTTTACCAAATTTACCAACCTTTACAATCCTGTACTTGGTGAGTAAAACAATACAGTACAAGCTGTTAATAAATGTTGGAACTGGTAATACTTTAAATTATTTGATGTCTTGTGTCTGCACATTTATTCAAACTTCCTTACTCAAAGTATGCACAAAGAAGTGCAGGACTTACCGTATATACTCGCGTATCCTACGATCTCACGTATCATGCGACCCCTAAATTTTCGTCCCCAAAACATGATTTTATCATATATCTCATGTATCATGCGAGTCACTTTTTTGAGATACCAGATGACACTAGGCTAGGCTTTCAAACAAGTTTAACAAGTACCCAACACGTAACAAGTACCCTAACACATAACAACGATCGAATACAGACCTTAACAACCGAATCATGAAACGAAAAAGGATGGATGAACGATGGCTGCAAGATTTGGCTGAAGAGAGTTTGGGAATCAAGAGCAGGTGGTTTACGACGCCAAAAAAGTTTACTTGTGTGGGATATGTTTAGGTCACATCGAGTGGATTCTGTTGTGAAAGCTGTTCGCGAATCGAACACCGATATAGCAATCATTCCAGCTGGCTTGACTAGTGTCGTTCAGCCACTTGACGTATCTATTAATAAGCCATTTAAAGACAATATAAGAAAGAAATGGAATGACTGGATGATGGAAGGAGAGAAATCATTTACGAAGGGAGGGAATATGAAGGCTCCGGATTTGCCTCTACTGTGTTTGTGGGTAAAAGAAGCATGGGCTGAGATAGATGGAGATTTGATTGTTAAAGCATTTAAAAAAATAAATATACCGGTAATAGTTTCATTAAGAATCGTTTCTGTTTTCCTTTGGTAGTTAGCCTCTCAGCTGATTTGGAAAGCGTAAACATTACGTGTGTATCAGCAAGTAAAACAGCAGTTTTATCAAAATCATCTTTATTTGATATACATATGTACTATTTGACTTACTGTAAATGGATACGGTCTGCTTAACAGCCTAATCTTGGCCAGCACTTCACACCCGCAAATTTTGTATCTCTCGTATCATGCTACCCCCCAAATTTAGGTTACAATTTAGGTCTTCAAAAGTCGCATGATACGTGAGTATATACGGTAATTTAAAACTATCCAAGCATAACGGTAAATGTCACTAGTTTTTATTGGTAACAGTTGGCCAAATATTGCTACTGGACTTTGTCACTATCTTTGTCTGTTGGTGCAAAGTTTGTGCTCAGTATTGCAAATGCTATATTAGTTTCTGTTAGATTGTTTTGTTGAGAATAAACGTTATTATGTAGTCTGTTGCAATTGGAGACCGTCTCGAGTGACTGGAGAGAGCACTACATATTGAGAAACACAATTTGGATCTTTAGTATATGATACGTTAAAAGTTTAGTTAAAGGGCTGGGCTAGACATCCATGTTTGGGAAGGGTTCTAGTTCATGTTTAGCTCAGTGGACCTGTTGGATATCCTCAGAATAACCTAAAATGTTTCACAGCTAATAAATTATTTTTTGAAATGCAGTCACTGTTGTTATGTAGGCATATCCAGCAGATGCTTTGCACATAGCAAAGGCCCACAAGGAGCAAATGAAAGAAAGAAGAAAGAACATGAATTTAGATGGCGCCTTTCACAACCTCAGGATGTCCCAAAGCTCTTCACAGCCAATTAAATACTTCTGAAGTGTAGTAATGTAGGGACATGCGCAGCCAATTTGCACACAGCAAGGTCCGACAAACAGCAATGAGATTAAAGACCAGGTAATCTGCTTTAGTAATTTTGGATGAGGGATAGATATTGGCCAGGACACGGAGAACTCGCCAGCTCTTCGAATTGTAGCGTGGGACCTTTTATGCCCAGCTGTAACAGACCAATTTAGTGTCTAATCTAAAATATGGTGCCTCCAACAATGCAGAACTCCCTCAGTACAACACTGAAGTGTCAGCGGAGTTTAGGTGCTCAACTGAACTGAGGTTTCAACCTTCTGATCCCGAGGCAAGAGTGCTATCAACTGAGCTAAGTTGTCACTTGATGAAAAATAATATATGAATATTTTAAAGCAAATACCCCCAAGACCAAGGTGCATTAATGCAATGATGAGCCAAACCTTGGAGCTGTAGACAGAAGTAGATTCTGAGTGGTGCAGGGAAGTAATGCAGATTGTAACTGTGATTCATGCATGTTATAATTTAAGAAGACATCAGATGATTTTTGTATTAGCTACCCCATACTTCATTGCTTCATTTTAAGATGATGTCTGGCTTTAATGGTATTGTGACCAAAAGTATATATAGTGATCCACCACCGTTTATAAATGGGAAACTTGTAAATGGCCTGTCTACTCTATAGTTACAGCTGATCTTCTGTCTATGGCGTGTGCTTGATGTAATGAAGGCAAGCTGGCTAAAAATTTGGGTATAGAGTGAGCAGGCTAGCTTACAATTGGGAAAGTAGAGTGACAATAGAGGAAGAGGAAGGGTTGGATAGAATCATTGTAGGGGGCACTCTGACTTGGGTGGAGCATTAAGTAGATTGAAATTACTGATATTAAGAGAAACTTTATTTTTATGTTTCATTGCTTTTTCTTCTGACAGATTATCAAGGGAGAGGTTTAAGCAGTGTCAGTAGTAGTAGATATCCAAGCTGTGATGGGTTTGATTTACAAAGAGATTGGCTCTTTGGGTTACAGATAAGGGGCCCAAGTTTCGGCTCGAGTTGCTCCTATTTATTTTTGAGCAACTAGTTTAGTATGGAGTATCTTAGAAATCGCAATTCTCGGCATTTAGTTTACTCCAGTTCTCGGTTAGAATAGTTTTGTTTTAGTACAGTTTTTTTTTCAAAAGGGGGCGTTACCAGCCACTTATGCCTGTTTTGCAAGTTTAGGCACCGAAAAGTTACTCCAAACTAACTTAGAATGGAGTAAGTGTCGATTTTTGTATGCTCAGAAAAACCTTGCCTACATTTTAGAAATTAGGCGCAGGTAGCGAGAGATGGGGTGGGGAAGGGAAGTTAGGGGATTTTACAAAGCATTAAACACTTCACTTTTCCCAATAAAGAGCCATCATCAATAATAAATGATCAATAAATCAACCAGTAAATCAATCAAAACATTTTTTTAAAAAAACAATCAATAAATAAAAAATTTAAAGTTTCTACTCACCTACTGCAGCACCAGGAGCCCTCCAGCAGCCTGACGAAGAGCTGGTCGGGCGGGCCCCGCCACGAGGAGGTGCTCAGGTGGGCCCTGCCCCCGAAGAGGTGCTGGTCGGGCGGGCCTCGCTACAGAGGAGTTCGGGTGGGGTCCGCCACCGGGAAAGAGTTCAGCCGGGCCCCGCCGCTGAAGAGGTATTCGGACGGGGCCTGCCGCTGAAGAGCTGCTGGTCGAGCGTGGCCCGCCACCGAGGAGGTGTTCAGCCGGGCCCCGCCGCTGAAGAGGTATTCGGACGGGGCCTGCCGCTGAAGAGGTGCTGGTTGGGTGGGCCCCGCCGCTGAAGAGGTGCTGGTCGGGCGGGCCCCGCCGCTGAAGAGGTGCTGGTTGGGTGGGCCCCGCCGCTGAAGAGGTGCTGGTCGGGCGGGCCCCGCCACCGGGGAAGAGTTTGGGCAGGCCCCGCCGCTGAAGAGGTGCTGGTTGGGTGGGCCCCGCCACCAAAGAGCTGCTGGTCGGGCGGGCCCCGCCGCTGAAGAGGTGCTGGTTGGGTGGGCCCCGCCGCTTAAGAGGTGCTGGTTGGGTGGGCCCCGCCGCTGAAGAGGTGCTGGTTGGGTGGGCCCCGCCACCAAAGAGCTGCTGGTCGGGCGGGCCCCGCCGCTGAAGAGGTGCTGGTTGGGTGGGCCCCGCCACCAAAGAGCTGCTGGTCGGGCGGGCCCCGCCGCTGAAGAGGTGCTGGTTGGGTGGGCCCCGCCGCTTAAGAGGTGCTGGTTGGGTGGGCCCCGCCGCTGAAGAGGTGCTGGTCGGGCGGGCCCCGCCACCGGGGAAGAGTTTGGGCAGGCCCCGCCGCTGAAGAGGTGCTGGTTGGGTGGGCCCCGCCACCAAAGAGCTGCTGGTCGGGCGGGCCCCGCCGCTGAAGAGGTGCTGGTTGGGTGGGCCCCGCCGCTTAAGAGGTGCTGGTTGGGTGGGCCCCGTCGCTGAAGAGGTGCTGGTCGGGCGGGCCCCGCCACCGAGGTGGTGTTCGGACAGGCCCCGCCGCCGAAGAGCTGCTGGTCGGGTGGGCCCCGCCGCTGAAGAGCTACAGTTCGGGCGGGCCTCGCTACCGAAGAGCTACAGTTCGGGCGGGCCCCGCCACCAAAGAGCTGCTGGTCGGGCGGGCCCCGCCGCCGAGGAGGTAAGGGCAGTGGCGCCGAGGCGAGGGACGGTGAGGCAGGCAGACCACTCGGCCTGGGATAGGGGCGGCGAACAGCGCGACGTCCCTTCGGCCAGGGATAGGGTCGCCTGGAGACAGGACGTGCTGGGAAGGCCAGGAGCTACTGCGCACGTACGCAGACTCCATTGCGCACGCACGTAGCTGCCGGCACACTTTTACGTGCAGGACTGTAGTTCCGTCCCCAGCTGCTTGTGCTGCGCTGCGTTGACTGTGAAACAGGCCTGTTGGACTCGGAAAATCGCGAGGTAAGTTAACTTCAACTGATGTGCTGTGCAAGAATGCGGTGGTAAGCTCAGACATGTTTTTGATCTCGGCTACGATGGCTTGGGAAGTACAGATGAGCTACTTTCCTTCAGTGAAATGCAAGGTGGTGAGAATTGAAAAGTGCTGCATTTTGACTGAAAACAGAGTTGCATTAGCATAGTTTGAGAACAGATCACTGCTTACTGTCTTTCCTAGGGATCCACTCCATCCTCCTCCGATTCTTCTCCATCATCGTCCAGCTGGGTGGGACTGCACTCACCTGGTTCCATTCTTATCTATCTAATCGTAGCCAGAAAATCACCTGCAATGGCTTCTCTTCCCACTCCTGCAACATTACCTCTGGGGTCCCCCCAGGATCTATCCTTGGCCCCCTCCTTTTTCTCATCTATATGCTGCCCATTGGCGATATCATCCGATAACATGGCGTCAGTTTTCACATGTATGCTGACGGCACCCAGCTCTACCTCTTTTTATTTGTTCATGGGCATCGCTGGCAAGGCCAGCATTTATTACCCATTCCTAATTGCCCTTGAGAAGATGGTGATGAGCAGTCGCCTTGAACCGCTGCAGTCCGTATGATGAAGGTACTCCCACAGTGCTGTTAGGGAGTGAATTCCAGGATTTTGACCCAGCGACGATGAAGCTACGGTGATATACTTCCAAGTCGGGATGGTGTGTGACTTGGAGGGGATCTTGGAGGTAGTGGTGTTCCCATGCACCTGCTTGTCCTTCTAGGAGGTAGAGGTCGCGGGTTTGGGAGGTGCTGTTGAAGAAGCCTTAGCGAGGTGCTGCAGTGCATCTTATAGATGGTACACACTGCAGCCACGGTACGCTGTTGGTGGAGGGAGTGAATGTTTAAGGTGGTGGATGAGGTTCCAATCAAGCGGGATGCTTTGTTTTGGATGTTGTCGAACTTCTTGAGTGTTGGAGCTGCATTCATCCAGGCAAGTGGAGAGTATTCCATCACACACCTGACTTGTGCCTTGTAGATGGTGGAAAGGCTTTGGGGAGTCAGGAGGTGAGACACTTGCCGCAGAATACTGAGCCTCTGATCTGCTCTTGTTGGCACAGTATTTATGTGACTGGTCCAGTTAAGTTTCTGGTCAATGGTGAGCCCCAGGATGTTGATGGGGGGGGTTTGGCGATGGTAATGCAGTTGAATGTTAAGGGGTGGTGGTTCGACTCTTACTTGTTGGAGATAGTCATTGCCTGGCTCTTGTGTTGTGCGACTGTTACTTGCCACTTATCAGCCCAAGCCTGAATGTCGTCCAGGTCTTGCTGCCTGCGGGCATGGACTGCTTCATTATCTGAGGAATTGCAAATGGCACTGAACAGTGTGCAGTCAGCAGTGAACATCCCCACTGCTGACCTTAAGATGGAGGGAAGGTGATTGATGAAACAGCTAAAGATGGTTGGACCTAGGTCACTGCCCTGAGGAACTCCTGCAGTCATGTCCTGGGGCTGTGATGAATGACCTGCAACCACCACAACCATCTTTCTTTGTGCTAGGTATGACTTCAGCCAGTGGAGAGTTTTCTCCCTGATTTCCATTAACTTCAGTTTTACGAGGGCTCCTTGATACCACACTTGGTCAAACGCTGCCTCAATGTTAAGGGCACTCACACTCACCTCACCTCTGGAATTCAGTTCTTTTGTCCATGTTTGGACCAAGGCTGCAATGAGGCCTGGAGATGAGTGGTCCTGGCAGAATTCAAACTGGGCATCGGTGAACAGGTTATTGTTGAGCAAGTGCCGCTTGTTAGCACTGTCGACGACACCTTCCATCACTTTGCTGATGGTTGAGAGTCGACTGATGTGGTGGTAATTGGCTGAATTAGATTTGTCCTGTTTTTTTGTGGACAGGATATACCTGGGCAGTTTTCTACATTGTGGGGTAGATGCCAGTGTTGTAGCTGTACTGGAACTGCTCAGCTAGAGGCGCGGCTAGTTCTGGAGCACAAGTTTTCAGCACGGCAGCCGGGATGTCTTTGGGGCTATAGTTTTTGCTGTATCCATGCGCTCAGCCATTTCTTGATATCACGTGGAGTGAATCGACTTGGCTGAAGACTGACTTTTGTGTTGGTGGGAACCTCATCCACTCACCACTTCTCTCGATACCTCCACGGTCTCTAAATTGATGGTTTGTCCGACATCCAGTACTGGATGAGCAGAAATTTTCTCCAATTAATTATTGGGAAGACCGAAACCATTATCTTTGGTCCCCACCACAAACTCCATTTCCTAGCCACCGACTCCATTCCTCGCTAGCATCTCTCTGAGGTTGAATCAGACTGTTCGCAACCTTGGTGTCCTGTTTGACCCTAAAATTAGCTTCTAACCACACATCCACGGCATAACTAAGACTGCCTATTTCCACCTCTGTAACATTGCCCGTTTCTGCCCCTGTCTCCGCTCATTTGGTGCTGAAACCCACATCTATGCCTTTGTTACCTCTAGACTTGACTGTTCCAACACACTCCGAGCAGGCCTCCCACATTCTACCCTATGTAAACTTGAGGTCATACAAAACTCTAATTTGCACCAAGTTCCATTCACCCATCACCCCTGTGCTCGCTGACCTCCATTGGCTCCTGATTAAGCAATGCCTTGATTTCAAAATTCTCATCCTTGCTTACAAATCCCTCCCTATCTCTGTAATCTCCTTCAGCCTCACAATCCCGTGAAATATCTGCGCTCCTCAAATTCTGCTCTCTTGAGGATCCCTGATTATAAGCGCTCAACAATTGGAGGCCTTGCCTTCAGCTGCCTAGGCCATAGGCTCTATGCTGTGCTCCTTCCTAAACCTCTCCGCCTCTCTATCTCTCTCTCCTCATTTAAGACGCTCCTTAAATCCTACCTCTTTGAGGAAGCATTTGGTCATCTGCCGTAATTTCTTCTTATGTGGCTCGGTGTCAAATTTCTGTCTTAGAACACTCCTTGGAAGCACCTTTGGACATATTACTACATTAAAGGTGCTATATAAATACAAGTTGTTGGGATCGTATGTAGCATAAGGCGACATGCATATTAGGCGGAAATGAAATGAGAACAAGGTTTTTAAAAAAAAAGTGCACCTTTCAGTTATGTTATTAGGAAAATCTGAGTCCCAGAATTCCATAAAGATCACCTTACTGTGTCAATAATTTAGCTAATAGAGGTTTCATTTTTGTAGAAAACTTGCATAATAGGGTTAATGCATGTAAATATAACTTGGTAAAGGAGAGTTCATGAAAGGTGAGAATGCACAAGTCCAGTTTTATAATATTTCAACTTAATGTTTCAATATAAGTTTCCAATTTCAAAATATACATGGAGCTTACTCCATCCCCACTACCAACCACATTAAGTAAATTTAAAAAAAAAAACTTTCATAGGGATTTATTTTCATAAATAGCATCATGATGGATTTATAGTGATGTAATATTGAAATGGTTTTATTCTGGTATTATCGCAACATAGTTATTTCCATTTCCAAGAATAGTGTGGTACTGATTTTGGTTGTTCAGGTTTGGCGCAGGTTAAGCCTTTGTTACAATTGGAGTAAAACTCATTATTCATTAGTTAGATAGTTGACAGAAGCTTAATTCAAACATAACATGGTGCAGGAAGTGAACTGTCTCAACAGCTTGTAGAACAACATGTGGAATTGAAACTAAGAAGAAATGCATGGTTTTATATTTTTTTGTTTTCAGTCAAAAGTTGATTAAGGTGGAAGGGTTCAGAAATATGATACTGTTTTATTCATTTTTACCAGAAATTCCTCAGATGAGGCCAAAGCCACTATATATTAATGTAACACGAAACAATGAAAGCATTTACAGCACAAGGGACCAGTACTTGGCAGCTCGGGTGGCATTTATTAAGTGGCTTGTGACCTTCTTTCTGGAAAAGAAATACACTGCCACAAGTCAAAACACTAAGAATGGTGGAGAAATGCTACCTAAAATTATCCAGGTATGTTTAAAAGTTAGTAAGTTTCAATATTTTGAGAACCTAGAAATATAGTAATATTTAAGTCCTAAAACTCCATTCATAAATGTTATACTTCTACGAGTTGATCTCCCATGGCATTGCACATGGTGAGTGAAGACCAAAGATGTGATTTTATCCCTACCTGCCCTGCGAAAACCCATGGACGAGCAGTTAAAATTGTCCAGGAGACTTATCCTGCCAAAATCCTAAGTCATTCCTGCTAACTTCTATTTTAATCTGATCTTTTTAGAAGGCAGCAAGGATGCCTGCCTGAATTTGGCAGGGTCCTTCTTTAATTATGCAGATTTTAACTGGTGGACTGACCTGCCAGGTGATGACATCGGAAAGAGGAGCTGGGGTGAGGAAGAATCCAAACAGGTAAGTTTATTTTTACTTTCCTTGTGGGGCCAGAAGGACCAGGATTGCTTCTCCATGCTCACAAGGAAAGTTTAGGCCACCCCCGATTTGGATTTGGACTCCCCCCCCCCCCCCCAAACTTGAGACCCTCCTGAAACCCGCTCTTTGCAACTTAGCTGAGTGCTGATGCTCATTCCTTCGGCCTCTTACCGCCCGAAATTATGCATGCATTCGGTGGCTAGCTACTGCATCCCATCCGTTTTGTGCGGACAACTGACTGGGGGCATGTAGATGAGGCCCAGCAGTTAAAATCTCCCGAGCCTCATGCTGCTGAAGTCAGGGGGCTTTGGCCTCATGCCCCCCCCCCCCCCCCCCCCCCGCACACCCGCCTGATTTCTGCTCCGGATTAAAATCAGGCCTCAAGTGTAATCTTCAACTGAAGTGGGGATAAAGAATGAGGGAAAATTGAACCCAGGTTTCCAGATGTAATTTAAACCCCCAGTTTAAAGCCATACATTCTATCCTTATTTTTATGTAAGATTTGATGATATACCATTGTACACCACCTTCTATTTGTACAGCACGTTTTTAATTTACTGAAAATATTGTCAGCATGCCCTTCCTGACAGCATTTACTATTATAAATTCCTATATTCAAATTTATAATGAAAACTGCTTATGCAAACTTGTCGCACTCTAATTATATCTTCCCGCATTGGTGGTGCAATGCCTCCACTGGCAGCAAGGTGCAAGCTTACATAGGCAGTTTCCATTCTAAATGTGAACATAGGAATTTATAATGGGAAAAGCTGACAAGAAGGGAGTGCTGATGGAATCTTTTTAATATATTAAAAAGACTGTATACAAGGGTGCTGAACATTCCAGTTGAGAAGGATAATGTACAACTCCTTTGTGACTTTTAAGTATGCTATTCCCTTTGGCAATGCAATGATCATTGTATTAATTTGATAGTAATTAAAGGCACTTTCCCTTCTAACTGAAATGAACAACAAAGCAAATATATGTTTTGGCATTTGAATTTTGCTGTAAAATTTGAGCGTCTAAAGGCGTTTAAATAAGAGCTGTTATTTTGATGTAAATGTAATGTTTTCTTCCTAAATATATTTTTAAATCCAATTTCTAAAATGCTTTATTTTTGCACTATACATTACTTTGGGAATCAATTCCCTAATCCAGCCAGGTCAACTAGAATATATGACTTGTTAGCAAGCATTTTACAATCATTTTACCATCTGCTGCATAGGAAACTGACTCAGGCTGCCGAGCTTTTAAGTTGGCAGAATTTCACTAATATCAGTTATAACATCAGCTAAGTAAAGAAGTGCATCTTGTTTAAATAGGCGAACTCTTTACACAATTAGATTTGCTGCATGAACCTAAGGGCTACCCACTACCAAGCATCTCTGGCAGTAAATGATTTTAGAGCAAGGTGAGAATTTTGGCTACTTCAGTACATTGAATACACAAATTAATTGAATTCTAATGATCGCAGTTGGTTGCTGCTGGTTGCTTGGCAAATGTATTTTTGAGTATTAGACTTGCAACCAGGAGAATCAAGTTCAAAATCCACTCTGAAATGATATTCACACTTGAGCTTCCCTTTGAGAATGAGTTTCATTCGTTGTCTTATGTCTGATAGAGGGAATAAAAACTGTTGGAATGTGATCTCCCTATACCATTCAAGCATGCCTCACATATTGATCCAACTTATGTTGACTGTTTCTGGGCGAGATGGCAATGGCAGCAGGTCCTGGCTTCCTACTTTAGGACAATAGAGGAAAAATGTATTTCTCACATTAAACTTCTGTTTTTGATTTTCTTGCTGGATAAGCAGTCAGTGACTGCGAACCCATCAGCTCAGGAGAAAGCCATTGAGTTGGAAACAAATGGGTCCTCCGAACAGGATCGATCTCACTCCAACAGCAGTACTCTATCTGACCGAAGACTCAGTGCCTCCAGCATCTGCAGCATTGAAGAGGAACATCGGCCAGTCTATGAGATGGTTCAGAGAGTACTACTATCCTCTCAAGCTAATGTGAATTTTATCAATGAAGTGTTTCACCAGGTTAGTGCGTGTATTCATTAATTATTAAAAAAAACTTCTGATTTACTTATTTTACTTCTTCATCCTGTGCAGTGTACTAACGATTGAGAGAGAACTGTGATCCTTTTTTCAATAGTTAAAACTATCTTCATAAAAAGCAAAATTAGTTTCCATTTTCCAAACACTAAATGTTATAAAGGGTGATGTAGCGATAGACAATCAGGCTGCCACAATCTTTTCAGCGGTGGAGATTTTGAGCGGTTTCAATAGCACAGCTGCCAGACAGAAGCATTGACTTGAAAACTCTTCTGTTAAGTGTTTAAGTAAATGTCACTGTTAAAATAGATTATGGCAAATTGACTGCATTTACATATTGACTAACTAAGATGAGAGCATTTGATGCAGTGATTGTGTGGGAATATCTTGTGAAAATACTTGGAAATACTTTTCCACTAGTATGATACTGCAGCGCAGCTTCAGTTGATTTTCTTGAGCGACAAAAATGCTCACTTATCTAGGTAAAAGGCAGTTACAAGTTTGGCAATCTAACAACTAAATGAACCTGTGTGGCATTCATACCCCTTTTTGACATATCCTTCATGTATTATGTCACAGTGAGAGATCTATGGGGTCGAAATTGCCCATCACTGGATTTGCAGCATATAATTCGAATTAGTGATTAGTTTTGTACCGGTATGGGAAACGCCGGAGCCGGCAGGATTTGCCCTCTTTTAGGGGAAAAAAATGGTGTGGGTTGTAATGGTGCGTTCTTGTGGCGCTCCTGGGGCGCCAGCAGCAACTCAAAACGCAGCGCTGATGATGTCACTGACACGCCGCGTCATGCCGCCACGTCGCAACATCCCTCCCCTTCTCTTAAAGGGGAGGGCTGCTGCGATCTGAGCAGCACCTTCAGTACCTCCCACTAGGCCACCAGGGAGGATGTCGGTCGGGCCAGAGTCCTGGCACCCAAGAAGGGGGTGCTGGAATGCTTTTTGATGGCACAGCCGAATGAGTGACCGCCATTGTTGGGCTGACTGAAAAAAGAGTTGGGCCTACACAAAAAAGATGGTGGCGGCCCCTCCCCATTAAGGACGGCTGGGCACTACAACCACCACAGTTGGCCACCACAGCTTAAGTGGCAAAAGAGCATCCGGGAGGGCGCTGAGCACCTCAAGTCTCGTCGTCGAGAGCATGCAGAAAACAAGCGCGGGCAGTGGAAGGAGCGTGCGGCAAACCAGACTCCCCACCCACCCTTTCTTTCAATGACTGTCTGTCCCTGTGATGAGACAGTAATTCCCATATAGGACTGTACAGTCACCTGAGAACTCACTTTTAGAGTGGAAGCAAATCTTCCTCGATTTCGAGGGACTGCCTATAATGATAAGCAAACCTGGGTCAGATGTAGTTTGGAATAAAAGCAATAGGAACAAGATTAGGCCATTTTATCCCTCAATCCTCTGCCATTCAATGGGATCATGGCTGATCTGTGACCTAACTCCATATATCTGCCTTTGGCCCATATCCTTAATACCTTTTGGTTAATAAAAAATCTTATCAATCTCTGGTTTAAAATGATCAATTGAACTAGAATCAATTGCTGTTTGCGGAAGAGAGTTCCAAACTTCTACCATCCTTTGCGTGCAGAAGTGTTTCCTAACTTCTTTCCTGAAATGCCTGGCTCTAATTTTTAGACTATGCCCCCAGTCCTAGATTCCCCAACCAGCGGAACTAGTTTCTCTCTAACTTACCTTATCAGTGCCCCTTAATATCTTGAAAACTTTGATCAAATCGCCCCTTAATCTACTAAATTCCAGGGAATACAACCCTAGTTTGTCTAATCTCTCTTTATAATTTAACCCTTGGAATCCAGGAATCATTCTGGTAAATCTAGGCCAATATATCCTTCCGAAGATGTGGTGCTCACAGTTCTCCAGGTGTGGTCTAACCAGGGCTTTGAATAGCTGCAGCATAACTTCTTATCCCCTTGTATACTAGTTCTTTAGATCCAAAGTAGATGACCTCACATTTGCTACAGTTTCACCCATTCAATTAATCTATTATTTCTTTATAATGTTGCGCTTCCATCTACATTGCTTACAATGCATTTTTGTGTCATTGGCAAATTTGGATATGTGGGTTTCTATCCGTCATCTAAGTCGTTAAATAATACTGTAAATAGTTGAGGCCCCAACACAGATCCTTGTGGGACACTACTAGTCACATCCTGCCCATTAGAGTACCTGCCCATTATCCCGCCTTTCTGTCTCTTGCCCGTCAGTCAATTTCCTAATCAAGTTAATAATTTGCCTTCAGTCCGTGAGCTTAACTTTAGCTGGCAGTCTCTTATGACTTCTGGAAGGCTATATAAATAACATCCATAGACAGTTCCCTGCCCACTACTTTAGTCACGTCTTCAAAAAATTCAAGCAGGTTCGTCAGGCATGACGTACCTTTCACAAATCCATGCTGACTCTCTCATCAGCTGAAAAAGTTCAAGGTTTTCAGTCACTCTATCCTTAATTATAGACTCTAGTAATTTCCTGACAATAGATGTTTGGCTAACTGGCCTATAATTCCCTGGTTTCCCTCTCATCTTTCTTAAATAGCGGAGTGACGGGCACAATTTTCCAATCTAAAGGAACGATTCCCGAATCGAGAGAACTTTGGAAGATTATCTGCAATGATCTCACCTACTTCCTTTATAACCCTAGGATGAAAACTATCTGGTCCTGGGGATTTGTCACTCCTTAGTGCTATTATTTCTTTCAATTCTGTTAATTTGCTTATGTTAATTTTTGTGAATCCAAAGCTCCAACTATATGTCTCGGCCGTAGAAAATAACCCTTTACAAAAGTCTGACCTTTCCATTTCTGACAAAGTGCTAGCAGTCTGTTCCTGTATGAATATTGCTGAATTTTGCTGTGGACATTTAATGAAGTCTGAGATTGTCAAGATCCATTATACTTTGGATGTTTGTACTTATGAGTGGAGACTTCAGTTCTTTCACTCTGTATTGAATTGAGTGAAGGCCACAGATGCTGAAACCTAGATGTGATTATATTCTCATTTGTGATGAAAGCCAGAAGTTGAATTTCTAATGTCCTCAGATTTTATTTGTTCTTGAGATCTGGGCTCAACCTTGGTGTCATATTTGACCCTGAAATGAGCTTTCAACTACATATCTGCGGCATAACTAAGACCGCCTATTTCCACCTCCATAACATCGCCCGTCTCCGCCGTTACCTCAGCTCATCTGCTGCTGAAGCCTTCATCCATGCCTTTGTTACCTCAAGACTTGACTCTTTCAATGCACTCCTGGCTGGCCTCCCACATTCTACCCTACGTAAAGTAGAGCGATCCCAAAACTCGACTGCCCGTGTCCTAATTCGCACAAAGTCCCATTCCCCATCACCCCTGTGCTTGCTGACCTACATTGGCTCCCGTATAAGCAACTCCTCAAATTCAAAATTCTCATACTTGTTTTCAAATCCCCTCTTTCCCCCCCCCCCCCCCACCACCACCGAGATATCTGCACTCCTCTAATTGTGTCCCCTTGGGCATCCTTGATTATAATCATTCAACCATTGGTGGCCATGCCTTCTGTTGCCTAGGCCCCAAGCTCTGGAACTCCCTGCCTAAACCTCTCTGCCTCTCTACCTCTCTTTCCCCCTTCAAGACACTCCTTAAAACCTATCTTTTTGACCAAGCTTTTGATCACCTGCCCTAATTTCTCCTTATGTGGCTCAGTGTCCATTTTTTTGTCTCATAATACGCCTGTGAAGCACCTTGGAACGTTTACTATGTTAAAGGCGCTACAGGTGCAGTGTCCAGAATTGGGGACCGAGGCCGTTCTGGATTCTGAGTTTTTCCAGACTTTGGATCGTCTTTCTAACATCATAAATCCAGAAACACCCAAGCCCAGGTTTGGGTATTTCCGGATTTCAGAACATCGGGGGTGGGGGGAGGCGCTATTTGGGCAGGGCCCCCGCCGCGGAGGAGGTGTTTGGGCAGGGCCCCCGTCGCGGAGGAGATGTTTGGACGGGGCTCCCATCCAAAGGAGATCCCGAGGTAAGGGCAGCGGCAGTGAGGTGAGGCCAGCGGCAGGACCCCGAGGTCGGTAGGTCCGGATTCCGGAACATTTTATGGATTCCGGATGACCCTACCACCGATCGGTCTGGATTCCGGAACATTTTGGAGCTCCGGATTTTGGACGCTGCTCCTGTATATAAATACAAGTTGTTGTTGTTGTTGTCACCAGCACAGCAGCATTTATTGCTCATCCATAGTTGTCCAGTGGACATTAAGAGTCGAGCATGTTGTGCAGGACTGGAGTCAAATATAGACCAGGCCTGGCATGGTTGGCAGCTTCCCATCCCTGAAGGGTATTAATAAACCAATAGATTTTTACGACAGTCAAGCATTTTTCATTGTTTTTTTTAAACTGGTGCTAGTCCATAAGTTAGCAGATGTATTGAATTCAATACGTGGTGGGATTTGAACTCATAACCTTGCTAGTCCAGTGTCCTAACCACTAGGCAAATGTAGAATGTGGAATATGAAATGAGCGTGGAATATGTAAATGTAATTGTATGGCACTCTTGTCATGTGTTGTAAGTAAAATATATTCATTACATTGTGAAGTCTCAGTTCAAAATACTGATTGAATTAAATCAGCATAATAAATTATGCAAATGCCTACATAAATGTGATAAATAATGAAAAGGTTTCTTCATGTGTCATTAGCTCATCACAGCTGGAGCCTAAATGATCTTAATTATTTATTTCAACTTTATTTCCATTATTATGTTTGTTTGGCTTGAATCTGAGTGTGGAACTGTAGTTTTCATGATTATAGAACTACTACTTCACAAATGTGAAAACTTAACTCTATTTTGTCATGTAAAAAGCATAAATATTAACAATGTTACAGAATTTATAAAACTACTGAAGGTTCGAATAGGTTTTTGACACAGGATATTTATTGGATTTACTTCAACATGACATCCATAAAAATTGGGTAACTCAGTTACAGGGAAGATGTTCTATTTCTAATTAAATTGATGTGATAAAAATAACATTTGGGAAACTTCAGAAATCACAATCCCTGGCAATAAGTACTCATAGTTTAAATGCCTCGATATAGGGTATAGTTTTTAGTAACTACTTCCCAGAAGCTGAAGCAGCCTACAAGAAATGAAAATATTCATAGCTTAAGTTGCACGGCTGCCTTACACTTGAACTTGTTTGGTTAGTTTTATCAGTTGTCCAGCCCAGTAAATGAATTGTTGTATGCAAGTCTCTTGGGGTGAGTGGTGAGTTAACTGACCCTATCCCATTTGTCTCCACCTTCTTCTGTAATACATATATATAAAACATAGGATTACAGAATGATCAGAACAACTGCACTATAATACATAGGGGCAGCACAGAGATTCCCCATACCCTAATATTTATTGCAGCAGCCCTGCTGAAACATATAATTATTAACACTCTGAAGGAATGTGTACAAAAGAGTGTCAGCTGGTAATATTCTGAGTGTAAACTCTACAGGCACTACAAGTAATTTGCAATGTTTTACTGCCTACTATGTTGACTTTCCTGGAATGGAGTAGACCATCCTCATAAAACCCACTAGTCAGCATGGCTTTGGATTATATGGAGTGCAGGAGAAAGGAATGGATTTTCTCAGTAACCCGATGAACTGTATTACAGTGTCACTTTTGATGATACCCATTAGGTCAGTGATGAAGGTGAGAAACATAATTGGGCTGAGCATGCTTTCATTAAGGATGCCTGCTTATGTTGTGGTGGCCAGCATCCATTTATCATGACCTGATGTTTATGTTTCAGAGGAAGTCCTGCATAAAGTGCCATTCATTAGATATAGTGCAAGAGGCCAGCTTGTCAATATGCTATACATTGTCCAAGGTTTTTGAAATATTCAGGACGGCAGCTGAAACTTTGTACAGAGTATAGAGAGACTTTTTCCACTTCAGGACAAGAGTGCTGCAAATTAGCTACATTCGTCCAAATCCAACATTAGTGATTGAGATATTATAATCCCATCCCTTTCGCTATGGCTTTCCTGAGCTGTGACATAATTGACAGAGATATTTGTTTGGTGTAGTTGGGTTTGACTTTGATCCTTTCTTGTGGATAGGTTTGTTTACCCTTCAGATGGAGCAACATCTTTTGTCAGGAATTATTGAAATGGATGAGTGGCGGTGAACTAGTTTGACAAAAAAGATTAAACTTTGAAACATGATTAACTGCTGCTGTCTGCCTTGTAACCTCTTTTTTAATTATTTATTCGTTCATGGGATTTAGGCATCGCTGGCAAGGCCGGCATTTATTGCCCATCCCTATTTGCCCTTGTTGTGGTGAGCTGCCTTCTAGAAGCGCTGCACTCCGTGTGGTGACTTTTGTCGTAGCGGTTTGGTACAACTGAGTGGCTTGCTAGACCATTTCATGGGTAGTTAAGAGTCAACCATGCAGTCCCATGTAGGACAGACCGGGTAAGGATAGCAGGTTTCCTTCCCTAAAGGACATTAGTGAACCAATTGGGCTTTTTACAACAATCGGTAGTGGTCACCATTACTGATAGTAGCTTTTTCATCCCAGATTTATTTAACTGAATTAAAATTCCCTCGGCTGCTGTGGTGGTATTTGAAATCATGTCTCCAGATTATTAGTCCAGGCCTCTGGATTACTAGTGCAGTAACATAACCACTGCGCTACCGTACCCCACTGATCACAGACTGGCCAGAAAAGTACTCTGGCATTACTAAATCTATATTTTTCAGGTAACATTTGGACATGGTTCATCTTAGTGAGGTGCAATTTTATATTTTAATAATCTACAATAACAACAACTTGTATTTATATAGCGCTTTCAATGTAATGAAACGTCCCAAGGCACTTTACAGGAGTATTATGCAATAAAAATTGGACACCGAACCACATAAGTAGAAATTAGCGCAGGTGACCAAAAGCTTTGTCAAAGAGGTATTTTTTAAGCAGCGTCTTGAAGGAGGAAAGAGAGGTGGAGAGGTTTAGACAGGGAGTTCCAGAGCTTGGGGCCAAAGCAATCTAGTCAAAAAATGAGACATTAACCAATATACAATAATATTGCACCATATTAAATGCTTTGTTCTCCATTTAACGTGAAAAATCTGAAACTTCACTTCATGACATCAGTTCTTTCTGACCATGCTATTCAAAGGGCTAGAAATTCAGTTTTCAGCGAAAACGGTATTTTTTTCCCAAAATTACCGTTTTTGTTATCGTTATCGTTATCATTATCAGGCCGGAAATTCAACCTTTAATTTGTGCAGTGATAAAAAATTATCGTTGCACAGCGATTCGCGGCGCAAATCGCGATCCTCGCCAACTTTAGTCTGAGGCCGATTCTGCTGTGACAGAGGCCTTGGGAGGGTGAAAAAAACACCAAAAAATAAACTGGAAAAAAAAAATACACAAAACTTATACAAGACACTTATCTATCGAATCGTTGAAAAATAACTTAAAAAAATTAAAACTTTAACTTACCTTTTTGCAGGTCTTCATACTTACCGCTGCTGGCAGGGCTGCTACGACAGGATTTTCCCTGTCGGTATTCTGAGCACAGAATACGGGTGTGGAGAGAGCCAAATTTTTGGCAAACGCTATTTCGGGTCTTGCACGGCGGCATTCCTCCGCCCAGCGGTACGTGGAAAGCGCGCCGCACAACATCACCGAATTTCCCGCCGACCGGGTTTTTGCCAAAAAAGGTGAAATAGTACCAAAAACCCGGTCGCAAAATCGCTGAATGTCTAGCATAGTATTTTATCCAAGTGAGTGTTAAATGTATGTTGATTGAGAGTCAGGTCTGAATCAAATAACTAAGTCTGGCTAAGCTTGCAGCATAGTGCTGAAAATTTAGCGACAGTCCTGAACTTTGTGGCATTTACCAATATTCAGGAACAATTAAACCTTTTCAGAGGTTTCCAAGATTGAATAAAGTATAAAGTGTATCTTACAAGCTCGTGAAGGACTTCTTTTAAATGGAATTGCAGCACCCTCTAGTGGAGCAGTCACACTGAAACTATGTGCTCACAGAAGAAATAGGAGCAGGAGTAGGCCATACGGCCCCTCGCCATTCAATAAGATCATGGCTGATCTGATCATGGACTCGGCTCAACTTCCCTGCCCGCTCCCTATAACCACTTATCGTTCAAGAAACTGTCTATTTCTGTCTTAAATTTATTCAATATCCCGGCTTCCACCGCTCTCTGAGGCAGCAAATTCCACAGATTTACAATCGAGAAGAAATTTCTCAGTTTTAAGTGCACGGCCCATTATTCTAAGATCATGCCCTCTAGTTCTAGTCTCCCCCATCAGTGGAAACATCCTCTCTGCATCCACCCTGTCAAGCCCCCTCTTAATCTTACACGTTTCGATAAGATCACCTCTCATTCTTCTGAATTCCAATTAGTAGAGGCCCAGCCTACTCAACCTTTCCTCATAAGTCAACCCCCTTCCAGAATCTTCCAGAATGTGACATGCCTAAAGTTCCTATGTGCAAATAATTTTGAAGGTGCCAAATTAAATGCCAAGTTAAATGTCTTTATTGTAACTGAACAAAATCTAGATTGTGAATAACCCCAAATTATAATTTAAAATCGGTGAGCTAAAGTTGACATTATTGATGGAAAAAGATGGGATATACTTTAATTAAGGCTGAACAACTCCATTGAACTGGGCAAGGCAGTATATCATCTTCCTACTCCTACCAATGTCTTTAACCTCTTCCATTTTTGAAAGGGCCTAGTTTTCCTTACAAAATCCTACATCAAGCTCCGTTCTCAATTGACCTCCTCCATTCTATATACTATAACAGAATGCTCCTGAGCCTGGTTTTTACCCTGGCTCCAGTGATAACTTCCTTTCCAAGCTTTCCTGGTCTTTGGCCCAAATGTAAATTCACTCCTACTTCAAAGCACTATTGTTGCAGTGTTTTTCAGGAAGTGCTGTCTGTTTTTAAACTAAGTACAAGACAATAGATCATCAGATAATTAAAATAAATTACATGGGTGATTTAACCAGATATTTGCTTGAGCTTTAAAAGCTTGGGGCTGTATTTTCGGCTTTAAAGATTTCGGGGCGTTAATGGCAGCGGGGAGGTCCTGATACTGCCTGGAAAAAGTTTGCGCCTCTGTCAGCAAAATTGGGCAGCTGGACCCTGAAAGTGGGGTGGATTGGTAAGTGACGCGTTGCACACCTCTCTTAGGGCACCAGGCCGGTTGAGCATGCGAAAATCCCGAGCTAAAGAGCCGGCCTCGGAGTGCTGTAAGAGAGGCCTGGTGAGAAAAAAAAACCCACAAAAAACATTCCCAATAAATAATTCACGCCACCACAACTTAAATCGCAAAAAAATAAAATTAAAAAATCACACTTACCTGAGGTCGACATTACTTAGCTCACTGCAGCTGCTACAGGTCGGACCGCGTGTTTTTACAGGCTGTCCCAGCACGCAGTGCTACGGGTCGGGCGGGAGGCAAAAATTGATCTGGTGTCGCAACCAGCGCAGTTGCACACCGGCTCGCCTTTTCTGGACGGTAATGCTCTGCGTCCCACCGAAACTGGCACCGAAAACCCCCGCGGGGTGCTGGAAGCTGGCCGCCTGCCCAGAAGAGCTTACCATCGCCCCTCTGGGGAATTCAGAGCTAATAACAACCCGAAAATCCAGCCTTTATAGTTTAATCTTTCAAAATCTGTAGCAATTAAAATATAATGGCATATAATTAGGTTAATTTTCCTATTATTTTGGTATATGAAGCTGATTAAGTAGTTTTAGTGTAAAATTCCATTTTTATTCAAGGATTAGAGTTTTCCAATTAATATCAAATGTATATACTAATAAACTATATTACCTAATGAAAAGCTTAATCATTTTATTGTTTAATTGAAAGAAGTTGTGAATGTACATTGCTAAATTGTTGAACTCTAGACCAGTAAGCTTGAGTTTTTTAAATCCCACTATTGTTTGGCAGTAACACCTAGATTTTATCTACAGCACAAGTTGCTGTATTTGGAATGGCAATAGGTGTTGAGCAAAACTTGTTGGGGAAGGGAGAAAAAGGAGAAAGTCTCTTTCTGGATTCACAAGGAAATGAAGGCCATTTAGCCCATCTAAACTGACATATCCAAAACGGCCCTACAGTTCTTTTATCATCCAAATACCTGAAAGGTCCATATTTATTGATCAGTCTGTATGAAGAAGAGCTTCCTGAGATTGACCCTAAATTTGCCTGTTATTGGTTTTAATTTGTAACCCTTGACCTACTGTCATGGTTTGGTTTGAAATACTGTTTCAGAATTATCTTTTCTATGCAGTTTACTGTCTGATACATAGATTTCTAAGCAGTGTAATTAATTTTGTAACATATAGGGCCCAAGTTTCCACACGCGCCTAGAACGGCGCAGTCCCGACCTGGACGCCCGTTTTTCGCGCCACAAAGTGCGCCTAAAAAAATTCTCGGTATTCTCCACCTACTTGCAGGTCCTCTGGCCCTCGGCGCAGCCAGTACGAGCTGTGCGGGGGCGGAGCCAGGTCCCTGCACTGAAAACAGTGCCGGGACCTCTGCACATGCGCGCTATAGTGGGCGCGCAAGTGCAGTAACTCCAGGCGCCGAACTATGTGGGAGGGGCCCGTAGCTCGCAGCCCCTAGCCCTGGCTGAATGGCCTCACTGGGGCTGCGTGAATAAGGCTCCTCCCACGGCCAGCTCCTGCTCCCCCCCCCCCCCCCCCCGACCAGACCCGACATTCGCTCCCCCCCCCCCCCCCGCCTCCAGACCAGACCCGACACCCGCCGCCCCCCCCCCCCCCCCGCCTCTGGACCAGACCCGACACCCGCGCCCCCCTCCCCCCGACTGACCTGACTCGACCCGCGCTCCTGTTCCCGCTCCCCGACTCGACCCGCGCTCCTGTTCCCGCTCCCCGCCCCCCCGACTGGATTCGACCCGACCCGCGCTCCTGTTCCCGCTCCCCGCCCCCCCGACTGGATCCGACCCGACCCGACCCGACCCGACCCGCGCTCCTGTTCCCGCTCCCCGACTGGACCCGACCCGACCCGCGCTCCTGTTCCCGCTCCCCGACTGAACCCGACCCGACCCGCGCTCCTGTTCCCGCTCCCCGCCTCCCCGACTGGACCCGACCCGCGCTCCTGTTCCAGCTCCCCGCCCCCCCGACTGGACCCAACCCGACCCGCGCTCCCGCCCCCTGACCCGACCCGACTCCCGCTCCCGGACTGGATCCGACCTGACCTCTTCCCCCCTCTCCCGTCTCTCTCTCTCTCTCTCTCTCTCTCTCTCTCTCTCTCCCTCTCCCTCTCCCTCTCCCTCCCTCCCTCAGTCTCTCCCTCCCTCCCTCCCTCTCTCCTACCCCCCCTCTCCCTCCCTCTCTCTCTTTTCCCCCCCCCTCTCCCTCTCTCTCTCTCTTTTCCCCCCCCCTCTCTCCCTCTCTCTCTCCCTCACCCCCCGTACCGAACCGAACCTCCCCGACCCGACCCAACCCAACGCCACCTACCTGTAAATCTGGTGCCGGGGACAGGCCCTGCCCGAAGTCTCGGGCCGGCCCGTTTAGCCTTCGGTCCCGAAAGGCCTGCCTGAAGCACTTTCACACAGGTAGGAAGATGGTTTATTTAATCTTTTCTTTGCTTATAAATGTTTATTCAGGTTGGATTTATTTGTATAATATTCGTATAAGTATAAATAAGGATTTATTGTAGAATTTAATGACTTCCCTTCCCCCCCCCCCCACCTCGTTCTGGACGCCTAATTTGTAACCTGCGCCTGATTTTTTTAATGTGTAGAGCAGGTTTTTTCAGTTCTACAAAAATCTTCACTTGTTCCATTCTACTTTAGTTTGGAGTACATTTTCACTGTGGAAACTTTCAAATCAGGCGTCACTGGCCGGACACGCCCCCTTTTGAAGAAAAAATTCTGTTCCAAAGTAGAACTGTTCTACCTGACTAGAACTGCAGAAAAAAAAATGTGGAGAATTGCGATTTCTAAGATAGTCCGTTCTCCACCAGTTGCTCCTAAAAATCAGGCGCAAATCATGTGGAAACTTGGGCCCTTCATCTTGAACCTCTCTAACCTCCCAGGTGTCTCTTGACGTGTAGGGCTATAACACCTCCTTTGCTCTCCATTTTTTCTGACTTGCTAGATCCTTGTAAATTGTATTAATTACTATTCCCTCTGTCACCCATGTTGTCGAAGCACATATTATATAACCAAGAAACAACATTTACTGATCTTTAGAGGTACTTTCAATTTTTGGGAGAGAAGGGATAAGAGTGGGAAAACAAAGCCGATAAATCCCCTGGAACTGATGGCCTACATCCTAGGGGTTTGAAAGAGGTGGCTATAGAGATAGTGGATGTATTGGTTGTCAACTTAATTCCATAGATTCAAGAAAGGTACCTGTGGATTGGAAGGTAGCAAATGTGACCCCACTATTTAAGAAAGGAAGGAGAGGGAAAATGGGGAACTACAGACAAGTTAGTCTGACATCAGTCATAAGGAAAATTCTAGAATCTATTAAGGATGTGGTAACAGAGCACTTAGAAAATAATAATAGGATTGGGCAGTCAACACAGATTTATGAATGGTAAATCATGTTTGACAAATCTGTTGGAGTTTTTTGATGCTGTAACTAGCAGTATAGATCAGGGGGAACCAGTGGTGTAGTGTATTGGATTTTCAGAAGGCATTCGATAAGGTGCCACACAAGAGGTTATTAAACAAAATTAAGGTTCATGGAATTGGGGGTAATATACAAGCATGGCTTGAGGATTGGTTTATGGACAGAAAACAGTAGGAATAAATGGGTCATTTTCGGGTCGGCAGACTAACTAGTGGGGTACCGCAAGGCCTCAGCTATTCACAATCTATATCAATGATTTGGAGGAGGGGGCCAAATGTAATATATCCAAGTTTGCTGATGATACAAAGCTAGGTAGGAATGTAAGTTGTGAGGACGATGCAAAGAGACTTCAAGGGGATATAGATAGGCTAAGTGAGTGGGCAACAACATGGCAAATTGAATATAATGTGGAGAAATGTGAAGTTATGGACTTCGTTAGGAAAAATAGAAAAGCAGAGTGTTTTTTAAATGCTGAGAGATTGGGAAGTGTTGGTGTTCAGAGGGATCTGGGTGTCCTTGTCATGCATCACTGAAAGCTAACATGCAGGTACAGCAAGCCATTAAGAAAGCAAATGGTATGTTGACCTTTATTACAAGAGGATTTGAGAATAAGAGTAAAGACGTCTTACTGCAATTATATAGGGCCCTGGTGAGATCACACCTGAAGTATTATGTACAGTTTTGGTTTCCTTACCTAAGGAAGGATATACTTGCCATAGAGGAAATTGACAACCAATGCATCCACTATTTCTGTAGCCACCTCCCAAACTGATTCCTGGGATGGGGGAGGGGGAATTATCTATGAGGGGAAATTGAGTAGACTAGGCCTATATTCGCAAAGAAAGAAAGAGTTGGATTTATATAGCGCCTTTCGTGACCACCGGACGTCTCAAAGCGCTTTACAACCAGTGAAGTACTTTTGGAGTGTAGTCACTGTTGTAATGTAGGAAACACGGCAGCAAATTTGTGTACAGCAAGCTCCCACAAACAGCAGTCTGATAATGACCAGGTAATCTGTTTTTAGTGATGTTGATTGAGGGATTAATATTGGCCAGGACACGAGGGATAACTCCCCTGCTCCTCTTCGAAATAGTGCCATGGAAACTTTTACAGAAAGCAGATGTGACCTCGGTTTAAGGTCTTATCTAAAAGACAGCACCTCAAGAGTTTAGAAGAATGAGAGGTGATCTAATTGAAATATATAAAATTCTTACAGGGCTTGACAGAGTAGATGCAAGGAGGATATTTCCCCTGACTATGGAGTCTGGAACCAGAGATCATAGTCTCAGAATAAGGGGATGGCCATTTAGGACTGGGATGAGGAGACATTTCTTCACTCAGAGGGAGGTGAATCTTTGGAATTCTTTACCCCAGAGGGCTGTGGATGCTCAGTCGTTGAGTATATTTAAGACCGAGATCGATAGATTTTTGAATATTAAGGGAATCAAGGGATATGGGGATAGCGCAGGAAAGTAGAGTTGAGCTGCAAGATCAGCCTTGATCTTATTGAATGGCGGAGCAGGCTCGAGGTGGCCGAATGGCCTACTGTTGCTCCTAATTCTTATGTTAAGATTGGGAGAGTATGACCGTCAATGTATCTTTTTCATATAATATATACCAGGACTGGTTGATCCAAGAATGACCCAGTAGTATCATTCTGCAGTAAAATCACTAATTGATTTGAGTACCCCTCTATTTGATTCATCATTACATGTGAATTATTGCACTTATGTACACTGGACTGCAGTGCTAATTAGACAGTGGAACTGAACTTGATGTTTTGGCTTTCATTCGCAGAAAAATTAATGCAGTGCTAAATACAGATAATAGCATAAAATGTATTTAAAAATTACAGTATTAGCAGTACAGAATAAATGTGAAATAAAATAAGAAAATGCTAGCAATACATAGAAGGTATTTCCCGATGAGTCAGAAGGTTGTGGGTTCAAGTTCCACTCCAGAGACTTGAGCACAAAAATATAGGCTGACACTCCAGTACAGTACTGAGGGAGAGCTGCACTGTTGGAGGTTTGGATGAAGCATTAAACCGAGACCCTGTCTGCCATCTCAGGCGGATGTAAAAGATCCCATGGCACTATTTCGAAGAAGAGCAAGGGAGTTATCCCTAATGTCCTGGCTAATATTTATCTCTCAACCAACATAAGAAAAACAGATTAGCTATTCATTATCATATTGCTGTTTGTGGGAGCTTGCTGTGTGCAAATTAGCTGCTGTGTTTCCTATATTTCAACAATGACTACACTTCAAAAGGTATTTCATTGGCTGTAAAGCGCTTTGGGATGTTCAGTGGTCGTGAAAGCCGCTATATAAATGCAGGTTGTCTTCGTTGTTGTCTTTATTTAACATTTTAAAAAGAATAAACAGGTTACAACATTTCAGGTATGTATCCTTTATCAGAAAATAGTGTGACTTCCCTCTGTTGTTTATAAGAGCATAGGGCATACAATGTCCAACACAGGTATGTGTTCGCAGCATTCAGGTCTTTACTGTCATGTCTACGTTTGTGATCTGGACTCCGGTTTTCATGATTTTACTCTTGTTTTATTACAGATTAGGCAGTGTGGACTATAATATTTTTAAATGTTTCACCAGATCTTTTGGCTAGTTTGGGGCATTGTTTCAAATCTCCACTTTATGCTGCAAAGGTAGAACAGCGCTTGTTCCCTCAGGCATTTCAAATGATCTAGTGCTCAGAGAGAAGGAAAATAAAACTGGAAGCTGCTTTTATAACCAAGGCAGGTCAATCCAGTTCAAATTGTCTTTAATAGGCATTCCTTCTTGCTGTTAAGTTCCTTCCATCCTGTGAAATATCAAAGGAAACTGCTTCAGAATTGAACCTTACAACAAAGTGTCTGTCGATTATTCCAATCATCTGCAAACTCAGTAGCATAAATGGGAAATGGTTTCGGAAAGTAAGTTTTGATTTATAAAACCGAGTAGTCACTTTAATCAATTATCATTTTTTCCCCCCAATTCCAGGTTCCCCCCTCACATTGTCAAGTAATGCTTGTCCTGCTTTGGTACTTATAGCACTGCTTGATTCCTCTAGAGATTGAAAGGCAAATCTAATGAGTTGAATTGTTGAAAATAAAGGATATTGTAACAAAATGCAACTGTTTAACCATTACTGTTCACATGGGTGACCCCCTACTATCTGATGGCCACCCAGTATACATTAGCCCTCATACTACTTCCTGTAGTTCAGATTAGTTTGAAGGAATTCCTGCTGTCACAGAACTTTCTTTTGAGAACAAATTCTTTGAATTTCTCAATTAATAAATAAGTGGAAAGATTTCAATCAATCAATCGAGCTTCTCATAAGTTTCCAGTTTAAAATATAATTAAACGAAGGTTTACTTCCAAGTAACTACCTTGTATAAAAATATAAATATACTTCGCCAGATGTGATAGTTAGTGGAACTTGCATATCTAATTTGTGTGTCATACTTTTAGGGTTTTCTACTACCATCGTGTGAAGCGTCAGCAATAAAAAAAGTTGTGAAGGTTTATCGGAAATGGATTTTGCAAGAAAACAAACCTTCATTTATGGCAGAGCCAGAAAAGGTGGAGACCGACGAAGATGTAATTGACCATCCAGAACATCTTTCTGAAACACTGACCGATAACAAAGAGGTAAACAAATACGAATTTTAAAATGGGCATGAGAGCAATTAACCACTTTTTCTATTTTCATGTCATTTATGCTTTCTTGGCTAAGAGACAAAACAAGTATTCACAACTGGCAGTGTTGATTTCTTGGCCTGCATATATTTTTCAAAACTTCTGTCTCCTTTGGGGTTTGCATTCAGTCCAAGTATAAAATGATGGGGTAAAAGTCTTCCAGAACAGCCACAAGGTTTGCTGTTGAGTGAAACTGATCAATTCATATAGGTGCAGCAGTGGATGTGCTTCTGAGATTGATTTAAGACATTCCTGGGATCTTGTGCAGGGACCGTACTCTGCATTTTGTCATGTTGTACTTGACCTATGAGTGCTTGATGCTTTGAAAAGGAGAGCAAATAGTAATATAAGATGTCCCCATATGACTTAATTCGATTTATAAAATTATAATTTCTCAGGCAAAAATGTATTTTGTAATTGCAAATCTGATTACATAAATTGATCAGGTTAAATTATTAAAAGCATTAACAGAAGTGTCTTCCTTTGAAGGAAGGAAACTTTGTATTTACTCTATATCTATCCCAAAACACCTCAGTCTATCTATATATCGTAGTTATTTTGATTACTAATGGTCTTTTCCTGTCTCTAGGAGTGTCTTTCAAAGAATGAATAATATGGGCCATGAAATTAAATAAAATTTCAGAGTTTTGTCCTATTTGCCTTTTTTGGAGGGGTGGGTAGTAAGTAGAAACTTATAGATTATTTATTTAGGAAATGAAAAGAATGGGAATAGTCCATGGTAGGGCAGATTGGACATTGTTTGTGAAAGATTACATGGCCTTTTCTTTTTCCATGCATTATGTTCTAAGTAAGTCATTCTATGTGAAGTGTTTTGGGATGTTTGAGTAATGTAATAAGTAATAATAGAAATGCATTTTTTTTCTCAAGTTCAGCTTCATGTTAAATTATCTTGCCTGAGCCATTCTGTGTGTGTGTGTGAATATCATTAGAAAGTTTGCTTTGTTTGTGTCTGTCCTCTGTTGTCCTCTTTCTGTCTCTTTGGCATGTATGTCAGGTATGTGCATCTTGTAAGAAATAAAAACAAAGTGGATACTTGATAAAAGGAAAGAAAATAGCAATTACAGAAGAATGGCTCAATGTCTTACTGTACACCACAGACATCTGGCTCATAGATGGCATTCTAGGCAAATCTCCAGATTTGGCATTGTGGGGACTGTATAGATTTATTCATACATGATCAATCCGTGGATAACTAAGGAAATAAGGGATGGTATCTGTTATGTATTTAACCCTTTGTAACCTGCATCACACCTGACCACCAGAGGGTCCACCAATTAGAGTCCCAAGGATCCCAGCATCCCTTGGGAGCACAGTATATAAGCAGGCCACCCACGAGGTACCGGCACTCTGGAATCTTAATAAAGGAGCTAAGGTCACACTTGCTCATTATACACAGTACTCAGTCTTACCATTTATTATGAGCGTAACAATTGGCAATGAGGTAACGAACAACCGTGTGAAAATGCAAAGAACAGTTGGCATCCTGGAGAAGGGGACGATTGGGAGGCCTTCGTGGAGAGGCTCGACCAATACTTTGTGGCTAACGAGCTAGAAGGGGACGAGAATGCCACCAAACGAAGGGCAATCCTCCAAACTGTCTGTGGGGCAACAACCTATGGCCTCATGAAGAATCTCCTGACCCCGGCAAAACCAACAGAGAAATCCTACAAAGAATTGTGTACGCTGGTCCGGGAGCACCTAAATCCTAAGGAAAGCGTTTTGATGGCGAGATGTCGGTTCTACACATGTCAACGATCGGAGGGCCAGGAAGTGACAAGCTATGTCGCCAAACTAAGGCGCCTCACAGGACATTGTGAATTTGAGGGATTCCTAGAACAAATGGTTTGAGACTTTTTTGTACTGGGCATCAGACATAAGATAATCCTTCACAAACTGTTGACTGTAGAAATTCCGAATCTGAGTGAAGCCATAATGATAGCCCAGGCATTTATGTCCAGTAGCGACAACACCAAGCAGATTTCGCAGAACAAAGAAGTTTCGGCCAGTACTGTGCATAAAGTAACGTCGGTTTTGAACAGAAATGTACATGGCAAAACGTACACACCGGCTGCTGAGGTCCGACCTCAATTGACCCAGAGTCCGCCATCATCTGTTAATGCGAGGCAGTTAACATCCTGTTGGCGCTGCGGAGATGATCATCGACCCCATCAATGTCGCTTTAAGCATTATGTGTGCAATGGTTGCAGAACAATGGGACACCTCTAACGAATGTGCAGGTGAGCTGCAAACCCTGCAAACCACCATATTGCAGAGGAAGATCGATCCACAGTGGATCAGACTGAATTGGAAAGTCGTACTGAGGAGGCAGAAGTATACGGGGTACACACTTTCACGACAAAATGCCCACCAATAATGTTGAAAGTTGAACTGAATGGCATTCCAGTATCTATGGAGCTGGACACGGGGGCAAGTCAATCCATAATGAGTAAAAAGGCCTTCGACAGGCTGTGGGGAAAGAAGGCACACCGGCTCAAGCCCCGCCCCATTCACACCAAGCTAAGGATTGACACCAAGGAACTAATCCCTGTAACTGGCAGTGCTGAAGTCAAAGTCTCCTATGATGGAGCAGTACACGAACACCAGCTGTGGATTGTGCCAGGGGATGGCCCCACGTTGTTTGGCAGAAGCTGGCTGGGAAAAATCCGCTGGAACTGGGACGACATCAGAGCGCTTTCGTCCGTCGACGACACGTCATGTACCCAGGTTCTAAGCAAGTTCCCGTCGTTATTCGAGCTAGGCATTGGAAGCTTTTCGGGGGCGAAAGTGCAGATCCATTTGGTTCCCATCCACCACAAGGCTCGGGCGGTACCGTACATGATGCGTGAAAAAGGAAATCGAGCTGGACAGGCTGCAATGTGAAGGCATCATCGCGCTGGTGGAATTCAATGACTGGGCCAGTCTGATTGTCCTGGTACTCAAGGAGGACGGTACGGTTAGAATTTGCAGGGACTATAAAGTAACGATTAACCGTTTTTCGCTGCAGGACCAGTACCTGCTACTCAAGGCAGACGACCTATTTGCGACCCTGGCTGGAGGGAAGACGTTCACCAAGCTGGACCTGACCTTGGCCTATATGGCGCAGGAGCTGGAGGAGTTTTCGAAAGGCCTCACCTGCATCAACACGCACAAAGGTCTGTTTATCTACAACCGGTGCCCGTTCGGGATTCGATCGGCCACAGCGATCTTCCAACGGAATATGGAGAGCTTGCTAAAGTGGGTTCCTTGCACTGTGATCATCCAGGACGACATATTGGTTATAGGTCGGGACACCATGGAGCACTTGGAGAATCTGGAGGAGGTTCTTAGTCGGTTGGATTGTGTGGGGCTCAGGTTGAAACGCTCGAAGTGTGTTTTCCTGGCACAGGACGTCTAATTCTTACGAAGGAGAATCGCAGCAGATGGCATCAGACCCACCGACGCCAAGATGGAGGCCATCAAGAACGTGCCACGACCACCGAACGTGACGGAGCTGCGGTCGTTCCTGGGACTCCTTAACTATTTCGGCAATTTTCTACCTGGGTTAAGCACCCTGCTAGAACCCCTACATGTGTTCCTGCGCAAGGGAGACGATTGGATGTGGGGGAATTCACAAGAGGCTGCCTTTGAGAAAGCCAGAAATTTATTGTGTTCTAACAAACTGCTTGTTCTGTATAACCCATGTAAACGATTAGTGTTAGTTTGCGATGCTTTGTCATACGGGGTCGGGTGTGTGTTACAACATGCGTATGCATCCAGGAGGGCTTACAGCATGGTTGAAAAAGAGGCTCTGGCGTGCGTTTACGGGGTTTAAAAAAAAATGCACCAGTACTTATTTGGCTTCTAGTTCGAGCTTGAAACTGACCACAAGCCGCTCATATCGCTATTTTTGGAGAGCAAAGGGATTAATATCAATGCCTCTGCCCGCATCCAAAGATGGGCGCTCACGCTGTTGGCATACAGCTATGTAATCTGCCACAGACCGGGCACAGAGAATGGCGCAGATGTTCTGTCAGCTACCATTGCCCAGCACCGGGGTGGAAATGGCACAGCCAGCAGACTTACTCTAGTCATGGAGACATTTGAGAACGAGAAGTCCCCCGTTATGGTCCGCCAGATCAGGACCTGGACCTGCCAGGATCCTTTGCTGTCCTTGGTAAAAAAAAACTGTGTCCTCCATGGGAGCTGGTCCAGTGTCCCAGTGGAGATGCAGGAAGCGATTAAGCCGTTCCACAGACGCAAAGACGAGTTGTCCCTGCAGGCGGACTGTCTTTTGTGGGGCAATCGCGTGGTCTTGCCCAAGAAAGGCAGAGACACATTTATTTGCGAACTGCACAACACCCACCCAGGCATCGTAATGATGAAAGCCATAGCCAGATCTCACATGTGGTGGCCTGGCATCGACTCAGATTTAGAGTCATGCGTGCGCCAGTGCAACACTTGCTCTCAGTTGAGCAGTGCACCCAGAGAGGCACCACTAAGTTTGTGGTCATGGCTATCCAAACCTTGGTCGAGGATCCATGTAGACTATGCGGGCCCATTCCTAGGCAAAATGTTTTTAGCTGTCGTGGACGCTTACTCAAAATGGATTGAATGTGCAATAATGTCTGTAAGCACATCCACGGCCACCATTGAAAGCCTACGAGCCATGTTTGCCACGCACGGCTTGCATGATGTCCGACTCAGCGACAATAGGCCGTGCTTCACCAGTGCAGAATTCAAGGAATTCATGACCCGCAACGGGCTCAAGCATGTCACATCTGCCCCATTCAAGCCCACATCCAACAGCCAGGCAGAACGGGCAGTTCAGACCATCAAGCAAAGCTTGAAATGTGTGTCAGAAGGCTCCCTGCAGACCTGGTTGTTCCGAGTGCTGTTCAGCTACCGCACCAGACCTCACTCACTCATCGGGACTCCCCCAGCTGAGCTGCTCATGAAAAGGGCGCTAAAAACAAGGCTCTCTCTTGTTCACCATGATCTCCATGATCACATAGAGGGCAAGCGGCATCAACAAAGTGTGTACCATGACCGTGCAAATTTGTCAGGCGATATTGAGACCAATGATCCTGTGTTTGTGCTCAATTATGGACATGGTCCCAAATGGCTCGCTGGCACGGTCACAGTCAAAGAGGGGAATAGTGTGTTTCAGGTCAAACTGACCAATGGACAAACGCACAGAAAACATTTGGACCAAATCAAATTGCGGTTCAACAACAGCTATGAACAACCTGAAGAGGACACCACCAACTTTGACCTTCCAACACACACACACACACAAGTGGCAACTGACATCATAGTTGAGTTCGGTTTTGTGGTCATAATCCCCAGTAGCCCGGTAGGGCCAGCTTGCCCAACAGCCCAGTGAAGAACTGACCAACCCACCCACACCAGCATTTGTACCGAGATGATCGACAAGGGAGCGCAAAGCCCCAGATCATCTCAGCTTGTAAATAAGCATACTAGTGACTTCACGGGGGAGTGATGTTATGTATTTAACCCTTTGTAACCTGCATCACGCCTGACCACCAGAGGGCCCACATGTTGGAGTCCCAAGGGATCCCATCATCTCATGGGAGCACAATATATAAGCAGGCCACCTACGAGGTACCTGCACTCTGGAATCTTAATAAAGGAGCTAAGGTCACACTTCATTATACACAGTACTCAGTCTCTCCATTTATTATGAGTGTAACAGTATCAAATTGAAAACAAGGGCATACAATGTGGCCAAGACTAGTGGGAGGCCAGAGGATTGGGAAACTTTTAAAAGCCAGCAAAGAACAACTTAAAAAAATGATAGCGAGGGAAGATAGATAATGAAAGTAAACTAGCACGAAATATAAAAACAGTTGTAAGAGTTTCTACAGGTACATAAAAAGGAAAAGAGTGGCTAAAGTAAATGTTGGTTCCCTAGAGGATGAGACTGGGGAATTAATAATGGAGAACAGGGAAATTTCAGAGACGTCAAACAAATATTTTATATCGGTCTTCACGGTCGAAGACACTAAAAACATCCCAATAGTGGATAATCAAGGGGCTATAGGGCGGATGGAACTTAATACAATCACTATCACTAATGAAGTAGTACTCAGTAAAATAATGCGCCTAAAGGTCCTTGGACCTGATGGCTTACATCCTAGGGTCTTAAAAGAGGTGAGTGCAGAGATAGTGGATAGTAATCTACCAAAATCCCCTGGATTCTGGGGCAGTCCCAGCGGATTGGAAAACCGCAAATGTAACGCCCTAATTTAAAAAAGGAGGCAGACAAAAAGCTGGAAACAATAGACCAGTTAACCTAATATCTGTCGTTGGGAAAACGACATTATTAAGGAAGCAGTAGCAGGACATTTGGAAAAGCATAATTCAGTCAAGCAGAGTCAGCATGGTTTTATGAAAGGGAAATCATGTTTGACAAATTTGCTGGAGTTCTTTGGGGATGGGAGGGTGGATAAGGGGGAACCAGTGGATGTCGTGTATTTGGATTTTCCAGAAAGCATTCGATAAGGTACCACACAAAAGGTTACTGCACAAGGTAAAAGTTCATGAGGTTGGGGGTAATATATTAGCATGGATTGAGGATTGGCTAACTAACAGAGAACAGAGAGTCGGGATAAATGGGTTATTTTCCGGTTGGCAAACAGTGACTAGTGGGGTGCCGCAGGGATTGGTGCTGGGTCCTCAACTATTTACAATCTATATTAATGACTTGGATGAAGAGACCGAGTGTAATGTAGTCAGGTTTACTGCTGATACAAAAGTGGGTGGGAAAGCAAATTGTGAGGACACAAAAATTCTGCAAAGGGATATAGACAGGCTAAGTGAGTCGGCAAAAATCTGGCAGATGGAGTATAATGTGGGAAAATCTGAGGTTATCCACTTTGGCAGAAAAAATAGAAAAGCAAATTATAATTTAAATGGAGAAAAATTGCAAATTGCTGCAGTACAGAGGGACCTGGGGTCCTTGAGCATGAAACACAAAAAGTTAATATGCAGGTACAGCAAGTAATCAGGAAGGCAAATGGAATGTTGGCCTTTATTGCAAGGGAGATAGAGTATAAAGGCAGGGAAGTCCTGCTACAACTGTACAGGGTATTGGTAAGGCCACACCTGGAGTATTGTGTACAGTTTTGGTCTCCGTATTTAAGGAAGGATCATCATCATAGGCAGTCCCTCGGAAGCGAGGAAGACTTGCTTCCATTCCTAAAGTGAGTTCTTTGGTGGCTGAACAATCCAACACAAGAGCCACAGACCCACAGGTGGGACAGATATTTGTCGGGGTAAGGGGGAGTGGTGGCGGTACTGATTTACCACAGGCTCCTTCTGCTGCCTGCGCCTGACCTCTTCACGCTCGCAGCGTTGAGATTCGAAGAGCTCAGTGCCCTCCAGGATGCACTTTCTCCACCTAGGGCGGTCTTCGGCTAGGGTCTCAAGTGTCAGTGGTGATGTCGCACTTCACCAGGGAGGCTTTGTGGGTGTCCTTGTAACGTTTCCGCTGCCCACCTTTGGCTCGTTTGCCATGAAGGAGATCTGCATAGAGCAATTGCTTAGGAAGTCTCGTGTCTGGCATGCGAACTAAGTGGCCTGCCCAGCAAAGCTGATCAAGTGTGGTTAGTACATCAATGCTGGGGATGTTAGCCTGGGCGAGGACACTGATGTTGGTGCGTCTGTCCTCCCAGGGGATTTGTAGGATCTTGCGGAGACATCGTTGATGATATATCGTTGCAGAATTGGAGCTGAGGGTGGATTCACTCTGGAGCATCCACGATGCTGAGAATGACGTGAGTATCACGTGTAGTGAGTTGGTCTTACCGCAGGAGAAGGGTCCACAGCCAGATAGGGAATGGAAGACCAGCAGGAAGAGTAGTGCAAGGAAGGTACTGCAGGGGTCCCCTGTGGTCATCCCTCTGCAAAACAGATACACCGCTTTGGGTACTGTTGGGGGGGATGACTCATCAGGGGAGGGCAGCAGCAGACAAATTCATGGCACCGTGGCTGGCTCTGCTGCACAGGAGGGCAGGAAAAAGAGTGGGAGCGCGAAAGTGATAGGGGATTCAATGGTGAGGGGTATAGATAGGCGTTTCTGCGGCCGCAACCGAGACTCCAGGATGGTATGTTGCCTCCCTGGTGCAAGGGTCAAGGATGTCTCGGAGCGGGTGCAGGACATTCTGAAATGGGAGGGAGAACAGCCAGTTGTCGTGGTGCACATTGGTACCAACGACATAGGTAAAAAAAGGGATGAGGTCCTACGAAACGAATTTAAGGAGCTAGGAGCTAAATTAAAAAGTAGGACCTCAAAAGTAGTAATCTCGGGATTGCTACCAGTGCCACGTGCTAGTCAGAGTAGGAATCGAAGGATAGCGCAGATGAATACGTGGCTTGAGTAGTGGTGCAGCAGGGAGGGATTCAAATTCCTGGGGCATTGGAACCGGTTCTGGGGGAGGTGGGACCAGTATAAACCGGACGGTCTGCACCTGGGCAGGACCGGAACCAATGTCCTCGGGGGAGTGTTTGCTAGTGCTCTTGGGGAGGGGTTAAACTAATATGGCAGGGGGATGGGAACCAATGCAGGGAGACAGAGGGAGACAAAAAGGAGGCAAAAGCAAAAGACAGAAAGGAGATGAGGAAAAGTGGAGGGCAGAGAAACCCAAGGCAAAGAACAAAAAGGGCCACTGTACAGCAAAATTCTAAAAGGACAAAGGGTGTTTAAAAAAAAACAAGCCTGAAGGCTTTGTGTCTTAATGCAAGGAGTATCCGCAATAAGGTGGATGAATTAACTGTGCAAATAGATGTTAACAAATATGATGTGATTGGGATTACGGCGACGTGGCTCCAGGATGATCAGGGCTGGGAACTCAACATCCAGGAGTATTCAACATTCAGGAAGGATAGAATAAAAGGAAAAGGAGGTGGGGTAGCATTGCTGGTTAAAGAGGAGATTAATGCAATAGTTAGGAAAGACATTAGCTTGGATGATGTGGAATCTATATGGGTAGAGCTGCAGAACACCAAAGAGCAAAAAACGTTAGTGGGAGTTGTGTACAGACCTCCAAACAGTAGTAGTGATGTTGGGGAGGGCATCAAACAGGAAATTAGGGGTGCATGCAATAAAGGTGCAGCAGTTATAATGGGTGACTTTAATATGCACATAGATTGGGCTAGCCAAACTGGAAGCAATACGGTGGAGGAGGATTTCCTGGAGTGCATAAGGGATGGTTTTCGGATCAATATGTCGAGGAACCAACTAGGGGGGAGGCCATCTTAGACTGGGTGTTGTGTAATGAGAGAGGATTAATTAGCAATCTCATTGTGCGAGGCCCCTTGGGGAAGAGTGACCATAATATGGTGGAATTCTGCATTAGGATGGAGAATGAAACAGTTAATTCAGAGACCATGGTCCAGAACTTAAAGAAGGGTAACTTTGAAGGTATGAGGCGTGAATTGGCTAGGATAGATTGGCGAATGATACTTAAGGGGTTGACTGTGGATGGGCAATGGAAGACATTTAGAGACCGCATGGATGAATTGCAACAATTGTACATTCCTGTCTGGCGTAAAAATAAAAAAGGGAAGGTGGCTCAACCGTGGCAATCCAGGGAAATCAGGGATAGTATTAAAGCCAAGGAAGTGGCATACAAATTGGCCAGAAATAGCAGCGAACCTGGGGACTGGGAGAAATTTAGAACTCAGCAGAGGAGGACAAAGGATTTGATTAGGGCAGGGAAAATGGAGTACGAGAAGAAGCTTTCAGGAAACATTAAGACGGATTGCAAAAGTTTCTATAGGTATGTAAAGAGAAAAAGGGTAGTAAAGACAAACGTAGGTCCCCTGCAGTCAGAATCAGGGGAAGTCATAACGGGGAACAAAGAAATGGCAGACCAATTGAACAAGTACTTTGGTTCGGTATTCACTAAGGAGGACACAAACAACCTTCCGGATATAAAAGGGGTCAGAGGGACTAGTAAGAAGGAGGAACTGAGGGAAATCTTTATTAGTCGGGAAATTGTGTTGGGGAAATTGATGGGATTGAAGGCCGATAAATCCCCAGTGCCTGATGGGCTGCATCCCAGAGTACTTAAGGAGGTGGCCTTGGAAATAGCAGATGCATTGACAATCATTTTCCAACATTCCATTGACTCTGGATCAGTTCCTATCGAGTGGAGGGTAGCCAATGTAACCCCACTTTTTAAAAAAGGAGGGAGAGAGAAAACAGGGAATTATAGACCGGTCAGCCTGACCTCAGTAGTGGGTAAAATGATGGAAGCAATTATTAAGGATGTCATAGCAGCGCATTTGGAAAATGGTGACATAATAGGTCCAAGTCAGCATGGATGTGTGAAAGGGAGATCATGCTTGACAAATCTTCTGGAATTTTTTGAGGATGTTTCCAGTAAAGTGGACAAAGGAGAACCAGTTGATGTGGTGTATTTGGACTTTCAGAAGGCTTTCGACAAGGTCCCACACAAGAGATTAATGTGCAAAGTTAAAGCACATGGGATTGGGGGTAGTGTACTGACGTGGATTGAGAACTGGTTGTCAGACAGGAAGCAAAGAGTAGGAGTAAATGGGTACTTTTCAGAATGGCAGGCAGTGACTAGTGGGGTACCGCAAGGTTCTGTGCTGGGGCCCGAGCTGTTTACATTGTACATTAATGATTTAGACGAGGGGATTAAATGTAGTATCTCCAAATTTGCGGATGACACTAAGTTGGGTGGCAGTGTGAGCTGCGAGGAGGATACTATGAGGCTGCAGAGTGACTTGGATAGGTTAAGTGAGTGGGCAAATGAATGGCAGATGAAGCATAATGTGGATAAATGTGAGGTTATCCACTTTGGTGGTTAAAAACAGAGAGACAGACTATTATCTGAATGGTGACAGATTAGGAAAAGGGAAGGTGCAACGAGACCTGGGTGTCATGGTACATCAGTCATTGAAGGTTGGCATGCAGGTACAGCAGGCGGTTAAGAAAGCAAATGGAATGTTGGCCTTCATAGCGAGGGGATTTGAGTACAGGGGCAGGGAGGTGTTGCTACAGTTGTACAGGGCCTTGGTGAGGCCACACCTGGAGTATTGTGTACAGTTTTGGTCTCCTAACTTGAGGAAGGACATTCTTGCTATTGAGGGAGTGCAGCGAAGATTCACCAGACTGATTCCCGGGATGGTGGGACTGACCTATCAAGAAAGACTGGATCAACTGGGCTTGTATTCACTGGAGTTCAGAAGAATGAGAGGGGACCTCATAGAAACGTTTAAAATTCTGACGGGTTTAGGCAGGTTAGATGCAGGAAGAATGTTCCCAATGTTGGGGAAGTCCAGAACCAGGGGTCACAGTCGAAGGATAAGGGGTAAGCCATTTAGGACCGAGATGAGGAGAAACTTCTTCACCCAGAGAGTGGTGAACCTGTGGAATTCTCTACCACAGAAAGTAGTTGAGGCCAATTCACTAAATATATTCAAAAGGGAGTTAGATGAAGTCCTTACTACTCGGGGGATCAAGGGGTATGGCGAGAAAGCAGGAAGGGGGTACTGAAGTTTCATGTTCAGCCATGAACTTATTGAATGGCGGTGCAGGCTAGAAGGGCTGAATGGCCTGCTCCTGCACCTATTTTCTATGTTTCTATGTTTCTATCTCCAGCGAATTGATGTGTGTTCTGTAAGTCGTCCATGCATCTGATCCATACAGGAGGACGGGTATTACTACAGCCCTGTAGACCATGAACTTGGTGGTAGGTTTGAGGAAATGGTCTTCGAACACTCTTTTCCTCAGGTGGCCGAAGGCTGCACTGGCGCACTGGAGGCAATGTTGAATATCCACATCAATATCTGCCTTTGTTGAGGCTCCCGAGGTATGGGAAGTGGTCCACGTTGTCAAGGGCCACGCCGTGAATCTTGATGACTGGGGGACAGTGCTGTGCGGCGAGGACAGGCTGGTGGTGGACCTTTGTCTTACGGATGTTAAGCGTAAGGCCCATGCTTTCATATGCCTCGGTGAATACATCGACTATATCCTGGAGTTCAGCCTCAGAATGTACGCAGACGCAGGCGTAGACGTACTGCAGTTCAACGACAGAGGTTTGGCTGATCTTGGACCTGGCCTGGAGGCGGCGTAGGTTAAACAGCTCCCCACTGGTTCTGTAGTTTAGTTCCACTCCAGCGGGGAGCTTGTTGACAGTGAGGTGGAGCATGGCAGTGAGGAAGATTGAGAAGAGGGTTAGAGCGATGACGCAGCCCCGTTTGACCCCGGTTCGAACGTGGAATGGGTCTGTCACAGATCCGCTGGTAAGGATCACGGCCTGCATGTCGTCGTGGAGCAGGCAAAGGATATTGACAAACTTTTGGGGGCACCCAAAACGGAGGAGGACGTTCCATAAGTCCTCACGGTCGACAGTGTCAAAGGCCTTTGTAAGATCGAAAAAGGGGCTGGTGCTGCTCCCTACAATTTTCCTGCACTTGTCGTGCTGCAAAGATTGTGTCCGTTGTTCCCCATAGGGGACGAAATCCGCACTGTGACTCCGGGAGGAGCTCCTCGGCCACAGGGAGAAGACAGTTGAGAACTCTAGCGACAACCTTCCCAGTGGTTGATAGCAGGGAGATTCCCCTGTAGTTGCCGCAGTCGGATTTGTTCCCCTTTTTAAAAATGGACACGATCACTGCATCTCTGAGATCTCCCGGCATGCTCTCCTCCCTCCAAATGAGAGAGATGAGGTCATGTATCCGCGCCAACAGCGCTTCTCCGCCATATTTTAGCACCTCAACAGGAATTCTATCCGCACCCGTAGCCTTGATATTCTTGAGCTGTTTTATGGTTTTGCCTACCTCGTGCAGCGTTGGAGTTTCACTGAGGTGGTGGCGGGTTGCATGCTGCGGGATGGAGTTGAGAACACTCAAGTCAAAGGCAGAGTCTCGATTGAGGAGATCTTCAAAGTGCTCCTTCCAGCGGGCCCTGACAGCCTCGGTGTCCTTGATGAGTGTTTCCCCGTTCTTGGCCAGCAGTGGGGTGGGGCTTTGGGAGTAGTGAAGAATCCTCGTATGTCGTGGCTGTCGGCTAGTTGTTGTATCACCTGCGCTTTCTCCATCCACCACCTGTTCTTTAGGTCCCGGGTTTTTTGTTGGACCTCAGCCTTGAGCTGTCTGTAACATTGCTTTGTAGCTCCCAAGTTTGGTTGTGGCTTGAGACTCAAAAATGCTCTGCACTTACGATCTAATAGTTCTTGGATCTCTTGATCATTTTCATCAAACTAGTCCTGGTGTTTTCTGGTTGAGTAACCAAGTGTCTTTTCACAGGCACTGGTTATGGAGGCCTGGAGGGCAGAACAAGCGCTGTGGTCATTGAGCATTTCAGGGTCATCAGGGCACGCCAGATTGGCTGTGAGGCGCTGGCTGTATCGGGGTCTCTTAGCTGGGTCTTTAAGTGCCCCGGCATAAATTTTTTTGTGGCACTGTTTCTGCTGCCCCTCTGCTTTGGGGCAATGCTAATATCGATGATGGATCGGATTAGGCGATGGTCCGTCCAGCAGTTGTCAGCTCCTGACATGGCACGGGTGATGCGCAGATCCTTGCGATCCTTGGCTCGGACGATGACATAGTCCAGCAGGTGCTAGTGTTTGGAGCGAAGGTGTTGCCACGATGCCTTGTATTTGTCCCTCTGGCGGGACAGAGTGTTGGTGATGAGAAGATCGCGTTCCAGACATTTTGTCGGGAGTAGGGTGCCGTTGGAGTTGGATTTCCCTACCCCCTCTCTGCCAATCATGCCTCCCCAGAGGGCTGTGTCTTTGCCGACCCTGGCATTAAAGTCTCCGAGGAGGATCAATTTGTTGTCCTTGGGGATGCAAGACAGGGATGTCTCAAGGTTGAAATAAAAACCCTCTTTAGCCTCATCCGTTGCATCGAGTGTTGGGGCGTACGCATTGATGACTGTGGCGCAATGGTTCTCAGATAGGGTAAGGTGAAGGGTCATCAGGCATTCGTTAATCTCGCAGGGGGAGTCTTTGAGACTGCCGACCAGTTCATTTTTGACGGTGAAGCCGACTCCATGAAGGCGGCGTTCTTCCCCTGGTTTTCCTTTCCAGAAAAAGGTATAACCTCCACCATGTTCCTTGAGCTGGCCTTTCCCTACCCGTCAGGTGTCGCTTAGGGCGGCGTTGTCGATGTCAAATCATAAGTTTCCGGGCAACTATGGCGGTGCGGCGTTCCGGCTTGTTGCTGTTGTTGTCCATTAGGGTTTTGACGTTCCAGGTCCCGAACTTCATATTAAATGAGTGGAAGATGCCTGTTCGTGAGTTCTTTTAACGTGAGGTTGTCGTTGCAACCACATGGGCTTAGCTGAGCAAAGTCTTGGTCCAGTGGCAAGGGGGTCCAAGATGACTGGAATCCAAGATGACTGGAGACCAGACACTGCTGTATGAGCCTAGTTGCCTACGGCAAGATATTGGCCGAAAGCTTGGCGCTGGGTAGCGCCCTTGATGGTAGGTGGTCTGCTGCCTGGTTGGGGGCAGGCATTGAGAGGGTCAGCGGTCCCCTGGAGTTCAATGTGGAAGCTCAGGGTGGTCACAGCCACGGTACTCACCACGTGCTGGGGGAGAAGAGGCCAGGTCATCAGCGGGGAAGGAGAGGTCCAGTCGTCACTGAAGGGGAAGAAAGGCCGATTGCCGTTGAGGTGAGGTCCAGCCATCGTTGAAGGAGGAGGAGAGGCCCAATCGTCGCCGCTGGAGGGGAGTGGGCCCGATCGTCGTTGGAGGCTCACCTGGTTCACCGTGCATCGTTGAGGATCGGGGATCGGATGAGGCAGCTGAGTCAACGTCGAAGGAGATCGCCAGAGAAGGTCGCTGAAGGAGGGAAGAGGTCCAACTTGCTGCTGCAGCAGGAGGCTCGGTCGTCGCTGGTGGTCCGGTTGTCGTCGAAGAGTGATGTAGAGTTTCGGAGGGAAGATTTGCGCCCGAGGTCGGCCGGAGTTTATGGATTATAGGAATAAGGGTTGAAAGTTAAAATTTAAGAAAATGTACCCCCAATTAGGGTCTATTAAAGTTAGGGAAAGTTTAGACATTGGGAGGGGAGGAGGTTGAGTGTGAAAAGTTGTCGGATGACTTCTAAGGTTAAATTTGTTTTGTCAGGGGAGCTCCTCAGGGAGTTGCCACCCCGGCAGCAGGAAGGATATACTTGCATTGGAGGCTGTTCAGAGAAGGTTCTCTAGGTTGATTCTGGAGATGAGGGCGTTGACTTATGAAGATAGATTGAGTAGGTTGGGCCTATACTCATAGGAATTCAGAAGAATGAGAGGTGATCTCATTGAAACATATAAGATAATGGGGGGGCTCGACAAGGTGAATGCAGAAAAGATATTTCCACCCATGGGGGAAACTAAAACTAGGGGACATAGTCTCATAATAAGGGGCCACCCATTTAAAACTGAGATGAGGAGGAATTTCTTTTGAGGGTTGTAAATCTATGGAATTCTCTGCCCCAGAGAACTGTGGAGGCTGGGTCATTGAATATATTTAAGGTGGAGATAGACAGATTTTTGAGCGATAAGGGAGTAAAGGGTTATGGGGAGCGGGCAGGGAAGTGGAACTGAGTCTCTGATCAGATCAGCCATGATCTTATTGAATGGCAGAGCAGATCGATGGGCCAAATGGCCTAATCCTGCTCCTATTTCTTATGTTATGTTCATCTACACAAGTTTGCTGTTTGTTGCATGGTACAGTGACAGCTGATTAGTTTCTGGAATGATAGAATTTTTGGCTATCTGTCAATGCTGGTAGACTGGTTAGAATAATGGAAAGGAGGTTTGTTCTATTTCCAGGGTTGTTCATCTTGGCATTAATGTTACGTAAAATCTAATTTTGTTTTGCTTTTAAAGATCATTCAACAGTCGAGGCATAAACGCACATCGAGCTGGGGAAGAACATATTCATTTACAAATGCTATCAACCGGGGCTGTGTTTTTGAAGAGGAAAATGCAAATGTTCAGGCTGGTACTCAATCAACATTGCAAGTGAGTGCTGATTTAGTTTTCTTGTGAGCAGATCTAATATTTGTTGAAGGGTGACACTTCTGTAAAAAGTTGTTTTTGCTTCTCCATATAGGAGCTCTGCTTCTGGGTCCCTGCTAATGCTTTTTTTAAACTGGTTGCTGGAAAGTGAGGTCCGGAAATTATTCTTCCTCAAATTTTACTTCTTAACAGAGAAATATAGGGCCCAAGTTTCGGGCCGCACCTAGAACGGCGCAGCCCCGACCTGGACGCCCGTTTTTCGTGCCCAAAAGTGCGCCTAAAAAATACTTACAGATTCTCTGGCTCCCTGCAGGTCCTCTGGAGCTGGGCGTGGCGCAGCACAAGCTGTGGGGGGCGGAGCCAGGTCCCTGCGCTGAAAACAGTGCCGGGACCTCTGCACAGGCGCGCATGTGCAGTAGCTCCAGGTGCCCAAAACTCTGTGGGATGGGCCCAACCACGCCGCCCCTAGCCCTGGCCGAATGGGCTCACTGGGGCGGCGTGGATCAGGTTGCACCACCCACGCCCAGCTCCTGGTTCCTCCCTTCAGCTGGCTCTCTCAACTCCCCCCGCCCCCCAGCCGGACCCGACACGACTGCCCCCCGGCCACCTACCTTTAACTCCGGTGCTGTGGGCGGGCCCCGCCCGAAGTCTTGGGCCCGTTCAGCCTCCCTCCCTTCTCTTTCCCCCCGCCCCTTCCTCCCCCCGCCCCTTCCTCCCCCCCGCCCCTTCCTCCCCCCCGCCCCTTCCTCCCCCCCGCCCTTCTCCCCCCACACCCCAGCCCTTCCTTCTCCCCCCTCCCTCCCCCCTCCCTCCCCTCCCTCCCTCCCTCCTCCCTCCTCCCTCCCTCCTCCCTCCTCCCTCCCTCCTCCCTCCTCCCTCTCCTCCCTCCCTTCTCCCCACCTCCCTCCCTTCTCCCCCACCTCCCTCCCTTCTCCCCCACCTCCCTCCCTTCTCCCCCACCTCCCTCTCCCTTCTCCCCCACCTCCCTCCCTTCTCCCCCACCTCCCTCCCTTCTCCCCCACCTCCCTCCCTTCTCCCCCACCTCCCTCCCTTCTCCCCCACCTCCCTCCCTTCTCCCCCACCTCCCTCCCTTCTCCCCCACCTCCCTCCCTTCTCCCCCACCTCCCTCCCTTCTCCCCCACCTCCCTCCCTTCTCCCCCACCTCCCTCCCTTCTCCCCACCTCCCTCCCTTCTCCCCCACCTCCCTCCCTTCTCCCCCACCTCCCTCCCTTCTCCCCCACCTCCCTCCCTTCTCCCCCACCTCCCTCCTTCTCCCCACCTCCCTCCCTTCTCCCCACCTCCCTCCCTTCTCCCCACCTCCCTCCCTTCTCCCCACCTCCTCCCTTCTCCCCACCTCCCTCCCTTCTCCCCACCTCCCTCCCTTCTCCCCACCTCCCTCCCTTCTCCCCACCTCCCTCCCTTCTCCCCACCTCCCTCCCTTCTCCCCACCTCCCTCCCTTCTCCCCAACTCCCTCCCTTCTCCCCACCTCCCTCCCTTCTCCCCACCTCCCTCCCTTCTCCCCCCCCTCCCTCCCTCTCCTCCCTTCTCCCCCCCTCCCTCCCTTCTCTCCCTCCCTCCCTTCTCCCCCTCCCTCCCTCCCTTCTCCCCCTCCCTCCCTCCCTTCTCCCCCTCCCTCCCTCCCTTCTCCCCCTCCCTCCCTCCCTTCTTCCCCCCCCTCCCTTCTCCCCCCCCCTCCCTTCTCCCCCCCCTCCCTTCTCCCCCCCCTCC